>NC_143133.1:106541645-106693160 GCF_059928025.1 Delphinapterus leucas
ATAAATTGAGGTCACACTCATCTTAAACTAATACCCCAACCAAGAAAATCTGGTTCCATTCTCTATCCATCTCTTCCCTCCTCCATATTCTCAGAGCCCTTAGAAGCCTTTTATCCCAGAAAATCTTCTCCTGCCCCATTACCTTACTTCTCAGAAACTTCCTCTAATCCTCCAAATAGGTAACCTCCTTAGTGAGAAAGAGACTAGAGCCTAAGTGTGATCACTTGAAAGCTAACGATGAACCACCATGGGAAGGCGGCTCTGCTGGGAAGACTGTAAAACTCAGGTTCCCCTGACGCCCCAAAGAGCAAGTACCAGCAAAACGGGAGAGCAACCTCCTCCTCGTGGTCCCATTATGAAGGACAATCGGCTGTTGAGGTAAGGAGGACCTTCTGCCTTATGGCTGACTGTCAATATTTATTGACCTGTTCTATAAAGAACTGCAGGTAGCTACGAATTTACATAGAAATTCTACTAGAAACGGTAAATGAGGTTCTACCACATAATATGCAATAATAAAGCTTAAGAATGCTAAAGCTTAGATATGTTCTTTCTTCTTAAAGGTAGACCGCAATGGCGGCAATGACCTAAGGAAAACTCGGTTCCCACAAACAAATAATTATCTTTGACAAGAGAGGTACAACCATGAACCCAAACAGGATATCTGTTTAGGCACTTTCACATGCTTCCTTGTCAGCCCAAGTTCTAGAATGGAGCTCTGACTCAGGTACTTAATTTTACTGCTATCCAGTCCAGTTTAGTCTATTCTTTGAAATCGTTTTCCTGGCCACCTTCTCCACCTCCACCAGCCCTTACCTGAGTCCTCCTTCATGCCAAGTGCCCTTTACCAATCCCTTAAACTGGTGTTTCTCAAACAACAGTTTGAGACCCAAAAGTGGGTAGTAAAATCAATGTATTGGTCCACTCATGGTTTAGACCAGATTCAAATGGAAAATATTAGAGTACACTGCACGTAGCATGAGTAACTACTGTTTTGTGAAACTTTGGTATACATATTTTCTTCAAACTATATGTAATACAATATATTATGTATGTGACTTCTTACATGTTCAATAAAAAAATACACACACACGCAAATGTATAAAATAAATTTCTGGCCATGAGTTACAGTCAAAACTATCTGAAAACCACTGAAGTAGTACTGCAGTAACCCAACAAATTCACAGTCCTTTCTGCCATCCTTTCCCCACCAGTTCCTTCTACTCCAGGCCATCACCCAGCATGGCCTGAATCTGGGTGAAGTGCACATAGAGTTGAGATCGGTTCTCTGAACAGAATTTACTGTCAGTCTACTCCTTTTTATTCGAACCTAAGAGCTCCAACAGTGCATTTTTATTTTTTAATGAAAATTTCAAGTTTCTCAGAAATGGACAAAATAGAGGTTTTGTTTTCTTTGAAAAAAGAGGGTGAGTGGGAAGGGAGGAGTTGACACTGTGCGTCACATTCCACTTCTACAAAGTCAAAACTCTCTCAAAAGTGAAGGCTAGAACCAAGCCCAGCCGTCATGCCCACTTAATGCACAGCGCAGGAGGGAAACTGAGCATATAGACATCTTGACCTTTCTGTAATCAGCTCCAGTTGGGCAATTCCATTTGCATCTAAATTAGCACCAGAATCCTCGCTGTAATGGCAGGTTTATTGTCTGTCCTGAAAAATATATTTCCCACCTGCTAATTGTGTGTGTGTGTGTGTGTGTGTGTGTGTGTGTGTGTGTGATATCTAGTCACATTGGGACAAACAGATGGGTCCTACCTTCTGTCGCCCAGGGAGGTGTCAGCCAGTGGGATCAGGTGACTGTAGCACCCTCTCCAAGTTAGAAGCCACCCTTCCTTGGCTAGTCCTTTGGTGTAGAGGAGAAAACTAGACAAGCTAGGGTTCCTCTGGGTCCTCTGTGAGCCCTCAGCCCCAGCAGCTCCACCCAGAGAGCAGGAAACAAGGAGACCAGGGGTCCTCTGCCCACTGAAAGCAGCAGCAGGGAAGGAAAGATGAGGCTGGATTGCATGAAACAGGGGAACAGGCTAAGATCCTTCCTACTGCTGCTAGAGAAAGACAAGCTAACAGACAGGCAGGAGGCATGTCCACCAAAGTGCTGTCAAGGGTGGCAGCTGGATGGGCTCTTCCCATGCATCTCCTTCCCTCCAAGGATACAGAGCACAAGGGACATTCAGAACAGCGGGAAGACAGTCACCCTGGTTCTCAGGGAGCGGCCCCACTGTTTCAGCCAAATTCATGACAGAAAACATTCAATGATTCCAAGTCTAAAAAGAGTCTGCAGTTGATGACTGAGGCTCCCTCCTGCCTGGCTCCTTCTGCTTCTCGACCTACAGGCACTCACTGCATTGACCCCACTGCCAGAGGCAGGCAGGGGGCCGTGAGTGGACATAACATCCAAAATCCATAAGTGTTGCTGTTCATTCCTAAAACACCTGAGGAAGGAGGAGATTACAGTGATGGCTACAATGACTTTAGCAACATATCTTTAGGAAAAGATGTTAAAAATAAAGCCAGTCTCTGCCTCTTTTCCCCAGCATTTCCTCAATGTATCTGTAATACATTAAACATAATCATTAATTAAATCAATTAAATATTAATTGATTGACTAATCACCTATGATAGGGACTAATCTCCACTGGGGCGGGTGGAGGCTGGGAGCTCTTAGGTATGATAAACCTCTCCCTGGAGAAGTCAACAAATTATTTCTAGAGCCTTTCTTCCTATTCTATGTGTGTATAATCTGTACCCTACTACTTCATTATAATGTAACCTATCAGAGTATAATTCAATATATGATCCGTTATATTTGAACCACATCCAACAGAATTTTGTTATTGAAATATTCCAAATATCACTAAGAAAGGTATTTCATAGCATGGCTTTCAGGTCAGAAATAACAAAGAAGCTAAATATATTTTAAAATAAAATAAAATATATTTTAGCTTAGAAGCAGAGATCTGAAGAGTATTCCAATGATTATTTGATCCATCCCTTTCCTGTTACTAATTGTTCCAGAAAGATTCTTCTTAGTTGCAATACAAAGAACTACAAAGACAACAAGGGAGACCGTCAAGATGGTGGAAGAGTAAGACGTGGAGATCACCCTCCTCCCCACAAATACATCAGAAATACATCTACACGTGGAACAACTCCTACAGAACACCTACTGAACGCTGGCAGAAGACCTCAGACCTCCCAAAAGGCAAGAAACTCCCCACATACCTGGGTAGGGCAAAAGAAAAAACAGAGACAAAAGAATAGGGACGGGACCGCACCAGTGGGAGGGAGCTGTGAAGGAGGAAAGGCTTCCACACACTAGGAAACCCCTTCGCGGGCGGAGACTGCGGGTGGCGGAGTGGGGAGCTTCGAAGCCGCAGAGGAGAGCACAGCAACAGGGGTGCGGGGGGCAAAGCGGAGAGATTCCCGCACAGAGGATCGCTGCCGACCGGCACTCATCAGCCCGAGAGGCTTGTCTGCTCACCCTCCGGGGCGGGCGGGGCTGGGAGCTGAGGCTCCGGCTTGGGAGGTCAGATCCCAGGGAGAGGACTGGGGTTGGCTGCGTGAACACAGCCTGAAGGGGTTAGTGCGCCACGGCTAGCTGGGAGGGAGTCCGGGAAAAAGTCTGGAGCTGCCGAAGAGGCAGGAGAGCATTGTTTCGGGGGCAATGAGAGGGGGTGCAAGGAGAGGGGATTAAGAGCACCGCCTAAACGAGCTCCAGAGACGGGCGTGAGATGCTAAGGCTGCTGCTGCAGCCACCAAGAAGCCTGTGTGCAAGCACAAGTCACTATCCACACCTCCCCTCCCGGGAGCCTGTGCAGCCCGCCACTGCCAGGGTCCCGTGATCCAGGGACAACTCCCCGGAGAGAACACACGGCGCATCTCAGGCTGTTGCAATGTCACGCAGGCCTCTGCTGCCGCAGGCTCCTCCTGCATCCGTACCCCTCCCTCCCGCCGGCCTGAGTGAGCCAGAGCCCCCGAATCAGCTGCTCCTTTAACCCCGTCCTGTCTGAGCAAAGAACAGACGCCCTCTGGTGACCTACACGCAGAGGTGGGGCCAATCCAAAACTGAACCCCAGGAGCTGGGCAAACAAAGAAGAGAAAGGGAAATCTCTCCCAGCAGCCTCAGGAGCAGCGGATTAAATCTCCACAATCACCTTGATGTACCCTGCTTCTGTGGAATACCTGAATAAACAACAAATCAGCCCAAAATTGAGGTGGTGGACTTTGGAAGCTACGATATATTTTTTTTTCCTTTTGCTCTTTTTGTGAGTGTGTATGTGTATGCTTCTTTGTGTGATTTTATCTGTATAGCTTTGTTTTTACTATTTGTCCTATGGTTCTGTCTGTCCGTTTTTTTGCTTTTTGGGGTTTTTTTAGTATAGTTTTTAGCACTTGTTCTCATTGGTGGATTTGTTTTTTGGTTTGCTTGCTCTTCTTTCTTTCTTTTTTTTTATTACTTTTTAATTTTTTTATTTTTAATAATTATTTTTATTTTAATAACTTTATTTTATTTTTCTTTCTTTTTCCTCTCCCTTTTCTTGTGAGCCATGTGGCTGACAGGGTCTTGGTGCTCCCGCCAGGTGTCAGGCCTGAACTTCTCAGGTGGGAGAGCCGAGTTCAGGACATTGGTCCACCAGACACCACCCAGCTCCACGTAATATCAAACAGCGAAAGCTCTCCCAGAGATCTCCATCTCAACACTAGGACCCAGCTCCACTCAACGACCAGCAAGCTACAGTGCTGGACACCCCATGCCAAACAACTAGCAAAACAGGAACACAACCCCACCCATTAGCAGACAGGCTGCCTAAAATCATAATAAGGTCACACACACCCCAAAACACACCACCAGATGCAGTTCTGCCCACGAGAAAGACAAGATCCAGTATCATCCACCAGAACACAGGCACTAGTCCCCTCCACCAGGAAGCCTACACAACCCACTGAACCAATCTTACCCACTGGGGACGGACTTCCAAAAACAAGGGGAACTACGAACCTGCAGCCTGCGAAAAGGAGACCCCAAACACAGTAAGTTAAGCAAAATGAGAAGACAGAGAAACACACAGCAGATGAAGGAGCAAGGTACAAACCCACCAGACCAAACAAATGAAGAGGAAATAGGCAGTCTGCCTGAAAAAGAATTCCAACTAATGACAGTAAAGATGATGCAAAATCTTGGAAATGGAGAAAATACAAAAAACATTTAACAAGGGCCTAGAAGAACTAAAGAGGAAACAAACAATGATGAACAACACAATAAATGAAATTAAAAATTCTCTAGAAGGAATCAATAGCAGAATAACTGAGGCAGAAAAACGGATAAGTGACCTGGAAGATAAAAGAGTGGAAATAACGACTGCAGAACAGAATAAAGAAAAAAGAATGAAAAGAATTGAGGACAGTCTCAGAGACCTCTGGGATAATAGTAAACACACCAACATTCGAATTATAGGGGTCCCAGAAGAAGAAGAGAAAAAGAAAGGGACTGAGAAAATATTTGAAGAGATTGTAGTTGAAAACTTTCCTAATATGGGAAAGGAAATAGTTAATCAAGTCCAGGAAGCACAGAGAGTTCCATACAGGATAAATCCAAGGAGAAACACGCCAAGACACATATTAATGAAACTATCAAAAATTAAATACAAAGAAAACATATCAAAAGCAGCAAGGGAAAAACAACAAATAAAATACAAGGGAATCCCCATAAGGTTAACAGCTGATCTTTCAGCAGAAACTCTCCAAGCCAGAAGGGAGTGGCAGGACATCTTTAAAGAGATGAAAGGGAAAAACCTACAACCAAGATTGCTCTACCCAGCAAGGATCTCATTCAGATTAAACAGAGAAATTAAAACCTTTACAGACAAGCAAAAGCTAAGAGAATCCAGCACCATCAAGCCAGCCTTAAATGCTAAAGGAACTTCTCTAGGCCGGAAACACAAGAGAAGGAAAAGACCTGCAATAACAAACCCAAAACAATTAAGAAAATGGTAGTAGGAACATACATATTGATAATTACCTTAAATCTAAATGGATTAAATGCTCCAACCAAAAGACAGACTGGCTGAATGGATACAAAAACAAGACCCATATATATGCTGTTTACAAGAGACCCACTTCAGACCTAGGGACACATACAGACTGAAAGTGAGGGGATGGAAAAAGATATTCCATGCAAATGGAAATCAAAAGAAAGCTGGAGTAGCAATTCTCATATCAGACAAAATACACTTTAAAACAAAGACTATTACAAGAGACAAAGAAGGACACTACATAATGGTCAAGGGATCAATCCAAGAAGAAGATATAACAATTGTAAATATTTATGCACCCAACATAGAAGCACCTCAATACATAAGGCAAATTCTAACAGCCATAAAAGAGGAAATCAAGAGTAACACAATCATAGTAGGCGACCTTAACACCCCACTTTCACCAATGGACAGACCATCCAAAATGAAAATAAATAAGGAAACACAAGCTTTAAATGATACACTAAAGAAGATGTACTTAATTGATATTTATAGGACATCCCATCCAAAAACAACAGAATGCACTTTCTTTTCAAGTGCTCATGGAACATTCTCCAGGATAGATCATACCTTGGGTCACAAATTAAGCCTTGGTTAATTTAAGAAAATTGAAATCGCATCAAGTATCTTTTCCAACCACAACGCTATGAGACTAGATATCAATTACAGGAAAAACATCTGTAAAAACTACAAACACATGGAGGATAAACAATACACTACTTAATAACCAAGAGATCACTGAAGAAATCAAAGAGGAAATCAAAACATACCTAGGAACAAATGACAATGAAAACATAATGACCTAAAACCTATGGGATGGAGCAAAAGCAGTTCTAAGAGGGACGTTTATAGCAATACAATCCTACCTCAAGAAACAAGAAACATCTCAAACAGACAACCTAACCTTACACCTAAAGCAATTAGAGAAAGAAGAACAAAAAAACCCCAAATTTAGCAGAAGGAAAGAAATCATAAAGATCAGACCAGAAATAAATGAAAAAGAAATGAAAGAAACAATAGCAAATCAGTAAAACTAAAAGCTGGTTCTTTGAGAAGATAAAGAAAATTGATAAACCATTAGCCAGACTCATCAAGAAAAAAAGGGAGAAGACTCAAATCAATATAATTAGAAATGAAAAAGGAGAAGTAAGAACTGACAGTGCAGAAATACAAAGGATCATGAGAGATTGCTATAAGCAACTTTGTGGCAATAAAATGGAGAACCTGGAAGAAACAGACAATTCTTAGAAAAGCACAACCTTCCAAGACTGAACCAGGAAGGAATAGAAAATATAAACAGACCAAGCACAAGCACTGAAATTGAGACTGTGATTAAAAATCATCCAACAAACAAAAGCCCAGGACCAGATGGCTTCACAGGCGAATTCTATCAAACATTTAGAGAAGAGCTAACACCTATCCTTCTCAAACTCTTCCAAAATATAGTAGAGGGAGGAACACTTCCAAATTCATTCTATGAGACCACCATCACCTGATACCAAAACCAGACAAAGATGTCACAAAGAAAGAAAACTACAGGCCAATATCACTGATGAACATAGATGCAAAAATGCTCAACAAAATACTAGCAAACAGAATCCAACAGCACATTAAAAGGATCATACACCATGATCAAATGGGGTTTATCCCAGGAATGCAAGGATTCTTCAATATACACAAATAAATCAATGTGATACACCATATTAACACACTGAAGGAGAAAAACCATATGATCATCTCAATAGATGCAGAAAAAGCTTTCAACAAAATTCAACACCCATTTATGATAAAAACCCTCCAGAAAGTAGGCATAGAGGGAACTTACCTCAACATAATAAAGGCCATATATGACAAACCCACAGCCAACATCGTTCTCAATGGGGAAAAACTGAAACCATTTTCACTAAGATCAGGAACAAGACAAGGTTGCCCACTCTCACCACTATTATTCAACATCGTTTTGGAAGTTTTACACATAGCAATCGGAAGAAGAAAAAGAAATAAAAGGAATCCAAATTGGAAAAGAAGATGTAAAGCTGTCACTGTTTGCAGATGACATGATACTAAACCCAGAGAATCCTAAAGACGCTACCAGAAAACTACTAGAGGTAAACAATGAATTTGGTAAAGCAGCAGGATACAAAATTAATGCACAGAAATCTCTTGCATTCCTATATATTAATGATGAAAAATATGACAGAGAAATTAAGGAAATGCTCCCATTTACCACTGCAACAAAAAGAATAAAATGCCTAGGAATAAACCTACCTAAGGAGACAAAAGACCTGTATGCAGAAAACTATAAGACACTGATGAAAGAAATTAAAGATGATACCAACAGATGGAGATATACACCATGTTTTCGGATTGGAAGAATCAACATTGTGAAAACGACTAAAATACCCAAAGCAATCTACAGATTGCAATCCCCATCAAACTACCAAAGGCATTTTTCACAGAACTAGAACAAAAAATTTCACAATTTGTATGGTAACACAAAAGACCCTGAATAGCCAAAGCAATCTTAAGAAAGAAAAAAGAACTGGAGGAATCAGGCTCCCTGACTTCAGACTATACTACAAAGCTACAGTCATCAAGACAGTATGGTACTGGCACAAAAACAGAAATATACATCAATAAATAGGATAGAAAGCCCAGAGACAAACCCACACACATATGGTCACCTTACTTTTGATAAAGGAGGCAAGAATATACAACGGAGAAAAGACAGCCTCTTCAATAAGTGGTGCTGGGAAAACTGGACAGCTACATGTAAAAGAATGAAATTAGAACACTCCCTAACACCATACACGAAAATAAACTCAAAATGGCTTAAAGACGGGCTTCCCTGGTGGTGCAGTGGTTGAGAGTCCGCCTGCCGATGCAGGGGACACGGGTTCGTGTCCTGGTCTGGGAGGATCCCACATGCCGCGGAGCAGCTAGGCCCGTGAGCCATGGCCTCTGGGCCTGCTCATCTGGAGCCTGTGCTCCGCAACTGGAGAGACCGCAACAGTGAGAGGCCCGCGTACCGCAAAAAAAAAGGATTAAAGACCTAAATTTAAGGCCAGACACTATCGAACTCTTAGAGGAAAACATAGGCAGAAGACTCTATGACATAAATCACAGCAAGATCCTTTTTGACCCACCTCCTAGAGAAATGGAAATAAAAACAAAAATAAACAAATGGGACCTAATGAAACTTAAAAACTTTTGCACAGCAAAGGAAACCATAAACAAGATGAAAAGACAACCCTCAGAATGGGAGAAAATATTTGCAAATGAAGCAACTGACAAAGGATTAATCTCCAGAATTTATAAGCAGCTCATGCAGCTCAATATCAAAAAAACAAAAAACCCAATCCAAAAATGGGCAGAAGACCTAAATAGACATTTCTCCAAAGAAGATATACAGATTGCCAACAAACACATGAAAGGATGCTCAATATCACTAATCATTAGAGAAATGCAAATCAAAACTACAATGACGTATCACCTCACACCAGTCAGAATGGCCATCATCAAAAAATATAGAAACAATAAATGCTGGAGAGGGTGTGGAGAAAAGGGAACCCTCTTGCACTGTTGGTGGGAATGTCAACTGATACAGCCACTATGGAGAACAGTATGGAGGTTCCTGAAAAACTAAAAATAGAACTACCATACGACCCAGCAATCCCACTACTGGGCATATACCCTGAGAAAACCATAATTCAAAAAGAGTCATGTACCAAAATGTTCATTGCAGCTCTATTTACAATAGCCCGGAGATGGAAACAACCTAAGCACCCATCATCGGATGAATGGATAAAGAAGATGTGGCACATATATACAATGGAATATTACTCAGCCTTAAAAAGAAATGAAAGTGAGCTATTTGTAATGAGATGGATAGACCTAGAGTCTGTCATACAGAGTGAAGTAAGTCAGAAAGAAAAAGACAAATACCGTATGCTAACACATATATATGGAATTTAAGGGGGAAAAAATGTCATGAAGAACCTAGGGGTAAGACAGGAATAAAGACGCAGACCTACTGGAGAACGGACTTGAGGATATGGGGAGGGGGAAGGGTGAGCTTTGACAGGGCGAGAGAGAGTCATGGACATATACACACTAACAAACGTAGTAAGGTAGATAGCTAGGGGGAAGCAGCCGCAAGGCACAGGGATATTAGCTCGGTGCTTTGTGACAGCCTGGAGGGGTGGGATAGGGAGAGTGGGAGGGAGGGAGACGCAAGAGGGAAGACATATGGGAACATATGTATATGTATAACTGATTCACTTTGTTATAAAGCAGAAACTAACACACCATTGTAAAGCAATTATACCCCAATAAAGATGTTTAAAAAAAAAAGAGTCATGTACCACAATGTTCACTGCAGCTCTATTTACAATAGCCAGGACATGGAAGCAACCTATGTGTCCATCAACAGATGAATGGATAAAGAAAATGTGGCACATATATACAGTGGAATATTACTCAGCCATAAAAGGAAATGAAACTGAGTTTTTTGTAGTGAGGTGGATGGACCTAGGGTCTGTCATACAGAGTGAAGTAAGCCAGAAAGAGAAAAACAAATATCGTATGCTAAAACATATATGTGGAATCTAAAAAAAAAAAAAAATTGTTCTGAAGAACCTAGGGGCAGGACAGGAATAAAGATGCAGACGTAGAGAATGGTCTTGAGGACACGGGGAGGGGGAAGGGTAAGCTGGGACGAAGTGAGAGAGTGGCATGGACTTATATACACTACCAAATGTAAAACAGATAGCTAGTGAGAAGCAGCTGCATAGCACAGGGAGATCAGCTCAGTGCTTTGTGACCACCTAGAGGGGTTCGACAGGGAGGGTGAGAGGGAGATGCAAGAGGGAGGAGATATATGTATAGCTGATTCACTTTGTTATAAAGCAGAAACCAACACACCATTGTAAAGCAATTATACTCCAATAAAGATGTTTAAAAAAATACTATAACAATATCACTGATCAGTTTTTGAGCACCAATGTGTAATTCAGGACTATTCTCATCATATTGTTTCAGTCCTTTGAGTCCACACTATCTCAGGAGAACTGAGTTGGCCTATACAGAAAAGAAAACTTATTGGAAGGAGCCTGGGGTAGGCTAACAGAACCTCCAGAAGCCTGGAAAGCAAGCTTAGAGAAGAAGGGAGGTCTGATGGTTGCCGACCAAAGGCAATCAGACAGGGGATTACACAGCTTCCTTTGGCAACGCAGCTCAGGAGGTCTCTGCAATCAAGAAAGCATGCCTCAGTGTACAGGAAGATTCCAGCTGCTATAATTTAAAGTGTGCCTTACCCTGCCATCACGTTAAGAAGTGGTGATGGGGAAATGCTGTCTCCCAAAACTCAACTTCCCATCCTACTCTAGGATTCTTATTAAACCTCTCAGCTTCCTCTTTTCTAGACTAAGTCCATTCCCTTTCTCAATTTTCTTAATGCATTCATCCATCCTTTAAGATTGCAAACTTACTGTGTCTGACCTACAGTGTGAATTCTCAAAACACTTGGTATAGCAGCAGGGACCCAAAGGATAATCAATAAATGTGTTAAGATGGAAATCAGCTGCCCTGTTACTAATAAAAGAACAAATGTGGTCTTCACAGCCCATGTTAAGGATGTCTTCATTAGCACGGTAGTTAGATTAATTTGAAGATACGTGAACAGCAAAGGAAATCTTCCTTTTATAGTGAATAACATTTCACTGAAAATAAGGAGTCAAACTCACGCCAAGCTCTTGATTATGGCTACCGAGAAAAGTGACCCATTGGGAAAAAGGAAATGCTTCCTCGGGCTTCCTCCTAATTTCTCTCCTTGATTAACGAGACAATACTATTGAATTCTGATAAGACCTACACTAAACCCAATGGTGGAGGGGAAATGGTTCGTGGGCCAGTCTCAACAAGCAGCTTCTTTAGAATGAAGTATTTGAGAACAGTTATAAGGTGGTGGCATCTAATACCTGCCGCTCCCACCCCCCAGTCAATCTGCCTGCTGCATTCCATGTATTATTTGGGGATGGCATCTTATACACAGACAACTTTCCTAGACACCAAAACTATAACAAAAGCAAGTTCTGATGATGAAGGACAGATTTCACTCCCGGCTTATTTTCCATGAGAGATGGAAAGACCTCAACACAGGGAAGACTGAGAAAACACACAGGTGTCTGCCCCAACAAATTCAATAATTCTAGTCTTTCTAGTTGTTTTTCTCTGTTATCCCAAACCTGCTCATCATCAGGCACTGGACGATCACAGGGTAAGGCACACAGAGGGGCATCCTGTCAGAATTATTCTTTCTCTATGTCACCTAAAATGCAAGTCAGACATAAAAATGATGGGAGAGCAGGCCCTTAAAAGAAGTTAGTGTAAATATGACAACTTGCTATGCTATTATGTAATCTTCTGTTTACTGGAGAAGTCCATTGAGTCAACCTCCCCAGCCATGCAACTAAATCACTTTTAGAATAAGGAAATGAATAAATAAAATAAAATACACAATTTTTTAACCAAGTTAGTGTGGGGCAAAAGAAAATTATACCAAGAAGGTAAAATAAGTAGACTGTAAGCTTCCTTTCTGTTCTCCTTGCTTTTTGGTTTTCTTACCACTACTTGAAGAAAAACTTGCGGGGCATTTGTCGCTGATACACTTTTAATGGTCTCTTAGGAGACTGCAGGGAAAGAAGAAAAGATTTACACCAACTTCCAGACCAGATTCTCCCTCGCCTCTCCACATCTGTTTCCAAGACAAATACCGACTGGCTGCCTTAGATAAGGTGGAGTTTTGTGTGAGTTATTTTTTGTGTTTCTCTGTGTAGAGTAGGTGGGACCCTTCCTATCTTTTCATAATCCTGATGCTTAAGAACTGAATCCTTTGGTACTGCATTATCTACCTCATGAACTTGCTGAAAAAGAAAAGAAGAAATCTGATTTTCCATTTCAAATCAAAAGGTAAGTGTAAACTTAATTTATAGCCCTAATTTTCCTCTCCTGCAACAGAAGAAAAGTGACGTGAAGAACTACAGCGAGGTCAAAGATGCGGAGGCTTCACAGTACCTGGGACCTGCTCAAATGCTAAAATGTTTACCGCGCGTGTGTGTGTGTGTGTGTGTATGTGTGTGTGTGTGTGTGTGTGTGTGTGTGTTTAAGACAAGGAATACAGGTTTGTCTCCTAACTTCTATAGTTTTTTTTTTAATTATAGTTGATTTACAATATTGTGTTAGTTTCAGGTGTACAGTATATTGATTCAGTATTTTTGCAGATTATATATTCCATTATAGGTTGTTACAAGATAATGGGTATAATTTCCTGTGTTCTACAGTATATCCTTGCTGCTTACTAACTTCTGTAATTTTTAAAGTAGCAAATCTAGGGGAGAAGAGCTGTCCCAGAAAAAGGGGCAGAACCAGGTATATCTAGGGTCACGTGTTTAAGGTCACCTGTAAACTACCTGGGACCCTGCCTCTGAGTCAAAACCAGCCCGTATAGTGCAAGTCTGTGAAGCAGTAAAAGCCACGCCCTCCCACTGGCCCCCGCCACCTGGCAGAGTCACCACCAGGGCCACAGTTTGGAAGTAGACGGCTCTGCCAGAGCAGAAGTGCCTGCTGCCCATTAGATCAAGGTGCCCGTGCTACAGGTGGACACGTCCCCACGCAAGGTCACAGTCAAGCAGGAGGTGCACTTCATTTCCCCCTCTGCCTGCTTAGCTGGGCATCCCTGTGCAGTGGACAATCTGCACAAGCCTATGCCCGGCCAGCCGGCGCTTTTTCAGTCATTACAATAACAGAAACTTCCAGCTGCCCATCAATAGAAACAAGATTTTGTTAACATGTGAGAAATGTTGAGGTTTGGGGTAGGCACTTCTAAATGTCCCCCGATACTCAGTCTCCCTTTCTTCCTTGGGAATAAACCCTAACTTTAGAGCTAAAAAACTACATTTCCCTTCTTCCTTTGCATCTAGGTGGGGCGGCATACGTCTTGGCCAGAGAGGTGTAAACAGAATTGGTGGATATAACAGGAAGAGATCATTAAAGGGAGTTTTCTGTTATCTATAGTTAAACCCTATGCAAACTGATACAGTGTCTTCTCTGAAAATAAGATGATTTGCTTTGTAAGTAAACTGCTAAAGAGATCTCATCTGCTGCATTTAAAACAGTGACTCCCATATACCAGGTACTCAAAATAGAAGAGAATGTTCTGTACCAAGAGAAGACCAACTACCGTTTGCAGCACATGATAAAGCAGAAACGTAGCATCAAGACTATTTTCACAACCCATTTCCAAATAATCCTTCAAAAAATGATAACTGTCTTTTTCAAACTTTTTCAAACCATGACCCATCATAAGAATTATATTTTATGTAAAATAGATAGCTAGTGGGAAGCAGCTGCATAGCATAGGGAGATCAGCTCGGTGCTTTGTGACCACGTAGAGGGGTGGGATGGGGAGGGTGGGAGGGAGGGAGAAGCAAGAGGGAAGAGATATGGGAACATATGTTTAGGTATAGCTGAACATATGTTTATGTATGTAAGCAGAAACTAGCACACCATTGTAAAGCAATTATACTCCAATAAAGATGTTAACAAAAAAAGAATTATATTTTACAATAATATGATATTTACCATTACTAAACACAATGCACTCTGATATTTTCTATTTTATTCTGTTTTGAAGTGCTAACTGTGACCTACTCAATTGACTTTGTGACTCATTAATGTGACAAGACTCAGTGTTTAAAACTCTGTTTAATATATACATATATATTTACTTACCTGTTAAATTTTCTGTCAACTACTAAATGAATAAGAACCAACACTGAAGTATAAGTTTTTAATTTAAAATGTAATGGAAAGAAACAGTGTAGAAATAACCAAAACATTGTGCTTATTTTGTTTGACATTTTTATGCGATATTTAAATATGATCACTGAAGTCCTGGGGCCTCTACAACATAAAACAAATATTGAATCTGCACGGGGAAAACCTGCTGGGAACTTAGGAGGAGCAGAGAGCTGGTGAGGTGACCCAGCCTCCTCTGGTCTCTACTCCTGCTTTCTGCTCCTCCCTGACAATGGGCAGCATCCTCTCTCTGCACCCAGCAAAGCCAGGCTGTCCTTGCTCCAAGCTTGGTTCCTAACTTTCTACCCTGGGTCGGTAAGTACTTGTGTTAGCTGTTCTTTCTTTCCCGAGCAGGAATTCAAAAGTGTACTTCGTTTCTAAGCTGGAATTCTCAGAATCTAGAGATAATAATTTAAGAAAGAAAAAGGGCATTTTCAAAAGGTAGTTGACATGGACTGCAGCGGGAATACAAAACACTTGCATCTTAACCTTTAGGAGCTGGGGGCCTTGGGCAAGTCAAGTAATCTTCGGTGTATCAACTGCTGTGGCTGTACACCAAGCATGCTGCTCTGACCTGCTGCTTCATCTCATGTAGGAAGTTTACCATATGTTAACGAAGAAGGTCAACAATGAGATGTGGTGACAGCTTCTGTGAAAAGTGCTTTTCTCCCCAGATTTTGGTGAGAACATAAAGACGTGGGCCTTTACAACATAATAGAAAAGCACTTTGGAACACTTAGAGGACAGCATAATGTAAATGTAAAGCTGCCACATCAACCTTCTGTGGACAAGATAATGTTAAGGAACTGAAACATCTATTCCGTATCCTCTATTCCTCTCACAAATAGAGGAATAAGCTCTATTCCTCACAGACTCTACACTGAACTTTTCCAATCAGAAGCCATAGTGTTCTCAGCTGGAAAATGATGGTTTGAACTAGATGATCTCTCCTCTCAGTTCCCAAAATCTGAGATTCTTTGATTCCATGTGAGTGGCATGAAACAAGAGCTAATTTCAGTTCTTTGTCTTGGTAATTTTATCTTCCAGCATAACAAACACCTAACTCTATTCTAGTGCAGTGCTAAGGGTGCTAGCCACTGTTTTTTGATACATATTTTTAACCAACTACATATTTATTGAGTGCTGTTCATGTGTACAATATACTAGCAGCTGAGGGTACATAAAAGAAGTATAAGAAACAGCCTGTCCCTCATGGTGCTTAGAGCAGCTGGCTGGTGAAATTCACGTGATGAGACAAGTGCTAGACTGCCTGGTCCGTGGTCAAAAGCACAGCAGCAGTTTAGGGATGAGAGAAAGCAGTGTGTGTTTAAGTGCAAGGTGGTAACCAATATGGGGACTGTACTGGGATTTAACAGATGAACATATTCTGGACAAACAGACAGTTGGCAGAAAGAATAATCTAGCAGGAACACGGTAATAAGCATAGAGGACCATGAGGGCACTGCTCTGACTTCAGATTTGCACTTGAAAATCATGGGGATGGTGGTCTCGTAGAATGAGTTTGGGGTGTTCCTCCCTCTGCTATATTTTGGAAGAGTTTGAGAAGGATAGGTGTTAGCTCTTCTCTAAATGTTTGATAGAATTCGCCTGTGAAGCCATCTGGTCCTGGGCTTCTGTTTGTCGGAAGATTTTTTTTTTTTTTTCGGTACGCGGGCCTCTCACTGTTGTGGCCTCTCTCGCTGCGGAGCACAGGCTCCGGACGCACAGGTTCAGCGGCCATGGCTCACGGGCCCAGCCGCTCCGCAGCATGTGGGATCTTCCCGGACCGGGGCACGAACCCGTGTCCCCTGCATTGGCAGGCGGACTCTCAACCACTGCGTCACCAGGGAAGCCCTATTGGAAGATTTTTAATCACAGTCTCAATTTCAGTGCCTGTGATTGGTCTGTTTATATTTTCTATTTCTTCCTGGTTCAGTCTCAGAAGGTTGTGCTTTTCTAAGAATTTGTCCACTTCTTCCAGGTTGCCCATTTTATTGGCATATAGCTCCTTGTGGTAATCTCTCATGATCGTTTGTATTTCTGCAGTGTCAGTTGTTACATCTCCTTTCTCATTTCTAATTCTAGTGATTTGAGTCTTCTCCTGTTTGTTCTTCATGAGTCTGGCTAATGGTTTATCATTCTGTTTATCTTCCCAAAGAACCAGCTTTTAATTTATTGATCTTTGCTATTGTTTTCTTCATTTCTTTTTCATTTATTTCTGATCTGATCTTTATGCCAGACAAAGATGTCACAAAGAAAGAAAACTACAGGCCAATATCACTGATGAACATAGATGCAAAAATGCTCAACAAAATACTAGCAAACAGAATCCAACAGCGCATTAAAAGGATCACACACCATGATCAAGTGGGGTTTATCCCAGGAATGCAAGGATTCTTCAATATATGCAAATCAAGCAATGTGACAGAGCATATTAACAAACTGAAGGAGAAAAACCATATGATCATCTCAATAGATGCAGAAAAAGCTTTCGACAAAATTCAACACCGATTTATGATAAAAACCCTCAGGAAGTAGGCATAGAGGGAACTTACCTCAACATAATACAGGCCATATATGACAAACCCACAGCCAATATCGTTCTCAATGGTGAAAAACTGAAACCATTTCCTCTAAGATTAGGAACGAGAAAAGGTTGTCCACTCTCACCAGTATTATTCAACATCGTTTTGGAAGTTTTACATACAGCAATCAAAGAAGAAAAAGAAATAAAAGGAATGCAAATCGGAAAAGAAGAAGTAAAGCTGTCACTGTTTGCAGATGACATGATACTATACACAGAGAATCCTAAAGACACTACCAGAAAACTACTAGAGCTAATCAGTGAATTTGGTAAAGTAGCAGGATACAAAATTAATGCACAGAAATCTCTTTCATTCCTATACACTAATGATGAAAAATCTGAAAGAGAAACTAAGGAAATGCTCCCATTTACATTGCAACAAAAAGAATAAAATACCTAGGAATAAACCTACCTAAGGAGACAAAAGACTTGTATGCAGAAAACTATAAGACACTGATGAAAGAAATTAAAGATACACAAACAGATGGAGAGATATACCAATTTCTTGGATTGGAAGAATCAACATTGTGAAAATGACTCTACTACCCAAAGCAATCTACAGATTCAATGCAATCCCTATCAAACTACCAATGGCATTTTTCACAGAACTAGAACAAAAAATTTCACAATTCGTATGGAAACACAAAACACTCCGAATGGCCAAAGCAATCTTGTCAAAGAAAAACGGAGCTGGAAGAATCAGGCTCCCTGACTTCAGACTATACTACAAAGCTACAGTAATCAAGACACTATGGTACTGGCACAAAAACAGAAATATACATCAATGAAACAGGATAGAAAGCCCAGAGATATACCCACACACCTATGGTCACTTTATTTTTGATAACGGAGGCAAGAATATACAATGGAGAGAAGACAGCCTCTTCAATAAGTGATGCTGGGAAAACTGGACAGCTACATGTAAAAGAATGAAATTAGCACACTCCCTAACACCATACACAAAAATAAACTCAAAATGGATTAAAGACCTACATGTAAGGCCAGACACTATTGAACTCTTAGAGGAAAACATAGGCAGAACACTCTATGACATAAATCACAGCAAGATCCTTTTTTGACCCACCTCCTAGAGAAATGGAAATAAAAACAAAAGTAAACAAATGGGACCTAATGAAACTTAAAAGCTTTTGCACAGCAAAGGAAACCATAAACAAGACGAAAAGACAATCCTCAGAATGGGAGAAAATATTTGCAAATGAAGCAACTGACAAAGGATTAATCTCCAAAATTTATAAGCAGCTCAAGCACCTTAATAACAAAAAAACAAACAGCCCAATCCAAAAATGGGCAGACGACCTAAATAGACATTTCTCCAAAGAACATATACAGATTGCCAACAAACACATGAAAGGATGCTCAATATCACTAATCATTAGAGAAATGCAAATCAAAACTACAATGAGGTATCACCTCACACCAGTCAGAATGGCCATCATCAAAACGTCTACAAACAATAAATGCTGAAGAGGGTGTGGAGAAAAGGGAATCCTCCTGCACTGTTGGTGGGAATGTCAACTGATACAGCCACTATGGAGAACAGTAAGGAGGTTCCTGAAAAAACTAAAAATAGAACTACCATACAATCCAGCGATCCCACTACTGGGCATATACCCTGAGAAAACCATAATTCAAAAAGAGTCATGTACCACAATGTTCATTGCAGTTCTATTTACAATAGCCAGGATATGGAAGCAACCTAAGTGTCCATCGACAGATGAATGGATAAAGAAGATGTAGCACATATATACAGTGGAATATTACTCAGCCATAAAAGGAAACAAAATTGAGTTATTTGTAGTGAGGTGGACGGATTTAGAGTCTGTAATGCAGAGTGAAGTAAGTCAGAAAGAGAAAAACAAACACCATATGCTAACACATATATATGGAATCTAAAAAAAAAAAAAAGGTTCTGAAGAACCTAGGGGCAGGACAGGAATAAAGGTGCAGACGTAGAGAATGGACTTGAGGACACAGGGAGGGGGAAGGGTAAGCTGGGACGAAGTGAGAGAGTGGCATGGACATATATACACTAGCAAATGTAAAATAGACAGCTAGTGGGAAGCAGCCACATAGCACAGGGAGATCAGCTCGGTGCTCTGTATCCACCTAGAGGGGTGGGATAGGGAGGGTGGGAGGGAGACGCAAGAGGGAGGGGATATGGGGATATATGTCTATGTATAGCTGATTCACGTTGTTATACAGCAGAAACTAATACAACATTGTAAAGCAATTATACTCCAATAAAGATGTTAAAAAAAAAAAAAGAAAATCATGGGGAAAGTTAGGTCAGTAGGTAGGGGTCAGATTAGGAGGGGTTTCTAAACACAAGTGAAGGAATCTGTATTATATTCTGCAGGTAACAGGGACCCACTATAGGTTCTGGAGCATGGGAAGGACATTTCAACCACCCCATTTGTGTTTTTAATATGATTTACTACTTGCAAATTTGTTAGCATTTAGAAAGGTTGGATTTTTATCGGCCCGAAAGAGAAAACTGATGTCCCCAACGCTAAAGTTTCCTCCCCGACACAGGATCTCCTAGCAGGGTGCTCCAGGACTCGCTCTGCCTCCCTCAATTACTCTTCACCTGGGGGGGTGGTGGCAGGTAACTTGTCATTTTGCTGAGCCTGTCCCTTCCTCTCTCTTTTCTTCTGGGAGCCAGGCCGCCAGCAGGAAGTACTCATTCTTCTCTGTGTCTGGGAGAGTCTGTCTAATTCTGGGGCTCAGTATCAGGAAATCTTATCCACAGATATAAACCCTATTCTCCAGCATCAGTTTTACTGATAATAAAGGTGCTATTTTGGTCCTCTATCTGCCTCATTCCTTTTTTCTCAACTTGTCAGAACCCAGATGGGAAAGAAAGCCCTTTATACCAAATTAGACTATACTGACTTTTCTGAAACTGCATCACAGGTCGCTCAGCTACACAGATCCAGTTTATACTGATTCATAGAAATGCTTTTGACTCTAAGCCCAGTGCTTCAATGAAACAGCACTGTCCTCCAGACACTGCCAACTTACAGCAAATCACCAAGGTGGTACCAAGACAAACTTATGGCAACACACAGGCAGTCCTAACAGGGAACTCGGTACAGCCATTCAAAATAGCCACTGTGTTTGGGCCCTCACCAGTCCCCCATCCTGGCATCTCCTCTTCTCGGCTTCCCAATGGTCAAACCCTTTCTGTCTGTCCAAGGCCCACACCACCCCATTGTTAGGGAACCGCTGACCGAAACTGCCCACCTTGGCCAAGCAGGATGGTAACCACTTGCACAAGCTGTCTCACAACAGGAGGTCCCGATAAGGAACACGGTGCTGTCGCCGAAACTAACTGGGAGAATTCAGGAGGGGCCAGAAGGAGGCAGGAGACGCCAGCCCATAATACATCCTGCCAACCTCCCAGAATCCTTCGAGCTAGAATCCATCTTGGCTGAGAGAGATGTACGTGCCACCAGAAAGGACCCTGAGTCAGACTAAGTATGGGCCAAGCAGGATGATTGGCCAGAGACAACCCAGAAACTCACCCCATCACCATAAAACCTGAGACTGCAAGCCACGTGGCAGAGCAGTTCTCCTGGGTTCCCTTACCCTACTGCTCTCCACCCCGGCGCCCCTTCCCAATAAAGTCTTTTGCTTTGTCAGTACGTGTGTCTCCTCACACAATTCATTTCCAAGTGTTAGACAAGAGCCCACTCTCAGGCCCTGGAAGGGGTCCCCCTTCCTGCAATACCATGGCACCAGGTATGGCTTATATTAAAGTAATCCCCACGAGTCACATTTTCCCTTCTTCCCTGCTAAACCCCCGTTCTACATTGTTTAGATAAAAATCTATGTTCTATTCCCTCTGAGATAAACAAGCAGAATATACACAAGATGAGTGATCAGTGAAATTGACTCTTCTAGGGAGCAACTATATTTTAAGGGATTAATATGTGATGAGGCTAAATTATAACATGTTGGTTATGTTAGGATGAAAATTCTGAATACACCTTTCCCACCTGGGACCCCTGTGAACAACACTGCTTTACCATCCCCATTCTCAGCCCACCAGGAGGACAACT
Organism: Delphinapterus leucas; assembly: GCF_059928025.1. Taxonomy (NCBI): domain Eukaryota; kingdom Metazoa; phylum Chordata; class Mammalia; order Artiodactyla; family Monodontidae; genus Delphinapterus; species Delphinapterus leucas. Next base: position 106,563,215 of record NC_143133.1, read on the forward strand.
GGACACATGGACCACGAAGCTACTTATCTCAGGTACCATTTCCAAAGGAGATGAAAAACGTTGTTTATTACTATCATTATCATTAATTATTACTATTATTAATAGTAGTTCCAGAAACAGCTGCCATTTATGGAGTCCCAGTTCTGTGCCAAGCAATGTGTTAGGTGCTTCACATAAATACATTACCTAAGTTAATTCACCTGTAGGGTAGGTTGATGGGGTTCTCATCTTACAGATATGAAAATTGAGGCTCACGAACTTGCTCCCCAAAGTACACAGTAAATGGCAGAGATCAGATTCATGAGAGACCAGGTCTGCCCAATACCAAATTTCATGTTCTTTACACAATACTATTGCATTGGAAAAGCCAAGACAAGGATTCTAGCAATTCCTTGACATTCTCATCCTCTGCCCTCTGAAAACACAGCAGAAATACTTTGAAACTGAATTGTATAAACTATGTGGACTGATTAAGATCAAAGACACTGCTTCCCATTGTAAGAGTTCAATTTATGGCATTTTGGAGGATTTATACCCATCCCTGTCCTTTTACCACCACACCCCTCCTCCGACCAATTCAGCTCCATTTCTCAGAAGCAAGCTGCTCCCAGTGACAGAGCAGGACTTTATTCCAGAAAACAGTTTCTCCAAAGAGCTCTCTGAGCACCTTATTCCTGGACACCACAGAAAGAGGTGAAATTCATCATGAAGCCAACAAGAGAAAAAAATAGATTGAATGTGAGACACCAATTTTCCTACTGTCACTGGGACAAAATGCCAACAATAGAGTCAATGCCCTCAGCAAAGGACAAGTATAAGAATACATTAAACTGCCACCCACAAAAGCATTCCCTCCTGGCCTGCTCCTGCCTACCCTGCAAGTACTCCGGTTCCTCGGACCCAGATCATACACCAGGACTGAGTCCATGAGCACCAGCTAGAGATGTGAGTCCCACAATGATGACTTCATTACTCCAGTCACAATACAGCACCACTTCTGGTCCCAAAGAGAATACTGGTTTTCAAATATGGATCTCCAATATTCAAACTTGATTTGGAATCCAATGATTCACAACACGCTTTCAAGGATATCATACAGCAGTGGTTCTGAACCCTGGCTCCACGTTAGAATCACCTGGGGAGCTTTTCAAACTCACCCATGCTCACATCCCACCTGGATCCAGGTAAATCAGACTCTCCAGGGGTGGGGCCAGGCTTCCTTTGTTGATTCCTATGTGCACCAAGGTGAGAACCACTATCACAAAGGATGCCTACACTGCACAGGTGATAAAGAAGTATTTAAGATATTGTATTTCAGCTGCTGGAGTAACAAAAGTAAAAAAAAGAAAGAAAGAAGCCTGGTTTTCACGGAACAGTAGTCTGTAAATATAAAGATGACCAATCATATTCTTTCCAAAGAAAACTCAGGCCTAGAAGGTAATGAGCATTTTGGATCTCAGGGCAAAGTCAGTGATGAGACCCCGCCCTGTGTTGCCCACTCAGTCATCAAGTTACCCTGCTTGACAGACACCATCTTCTGCCACCGACCACATGAGGTAAGTATTTTGCCGAGCTTGAGAAAAGATTTAAATCTCTATTGAAGGAAACAAAAGAATAATTTGGAAGCTTCCCAAAACTTCATTTATCCAACTGGGTAGAAGAATACTGTGCATTATTGGAAAAGGTAATTGCCCAAATGAGTACTAGTGGATTTCCCAGGAATAACAGCAGGATTTGACCAATTCCCAACTATTACGGGAAGGCCCATTACAGAAGAGTTACTGTTCTGAATTAACGAGTAAAAGAATCCAAGCCCTGGTTGCAAAAGTAGGTTGATATACTACCCACTTCCTTACCTTCCTTTCATCATTAAAAGAGCCTGGTCATGAACATGCCATGTTGTGAGCACGGTGAGGTACAAAGGGACCCTACCATCATTCTGGGCTTCCACCCTCACTCTCATGATACGAACAAAGGGTTCCATGTGAGAATCTGCAGATTAATTAAGTAAAAAATAGCTCCTTTCTTCTTTTTAAAACAGGGCCACCAAAAAATTAAACCCAAGAGCCTCTTCTTAGATCCACTAGATGGTGCAAGCTCTCCTTTTGGAACAGACTTACCAGGAGGACAAGCTCAAGCAGGACATTAAAAATTTACTATGGGCGCACCCAAGCAGCCCCTGCACTGCACAGGAGCCTGCATGGGAAGGGTACTTGCTGTCTGAGGATCTTTCTATTTTGCAACTAAAAAAAGCATAAGGAGGGGCTTCCCTGGTGATGCAGTGGTTAAGAATCTGCCTGCCAATGCAGGGAACACGGGTTCGAGCCCTGGTCTGGGAAGATCCCACATGCCACGGAGCAACTAAGCCCATGTCTCACAACTACTGAGCCTGCACTCTAGAGCCTGCAAGGCACAACTACTGAGCCCAAGTGCCACAACTACTGAAGCCCGCACGCCTAGAGCCCGTGCTCCGCAACAAGAGACGCCACCGCAATGAGAAGCCCGCGCACCACAACGAAGAGTAGTCCCCGCTCGCCGCAACTAGAGAAAGCCCATGTGCGGCAACGAAGACCCAACACAGCCAAAAATAAATAAATTAATTAATTTTAAAGATATATTTTTAAAAAAAGCATAAGGAGAATTTTGCTAAATTCTGCATTAGGAGCTCAGGATTTAACTTAACGCCATAGAAAGACTCACTGGAACTAAGATTTACTTCGAGGGAGTAATGGGAAGAGATGATACCAAAGCCTCAAGACCTGGAGATCTCGGTTGGGTCCAAGCTCGGCCGTAAGCAGCTCTGTGAGCCTGAGCAAGTCACCTAACCTCTCCAGTCCTCAATGTTGGTATCTGAAAAACGAGGAGCTGGGACTAGACCAACTCTGGAATTAGGTCTAGCGCTAAAATTCGATGAGTGTGCATAGCACGTTACGTTTCTATCTCCAATTCAATCTCTGCATTTTAGATGTGGCAAGAACTTTAAACACAAAGGATATGTTTCATGAAATCCATCCAATCTGAAATTTGTGTAAATTAGATATTAATTCACTTACTGAAAAACTGAAATGTTATTAATTCCTTTACTGAAAAATATCTATAGAGTGCCTACTGGGTGCCAAGCATCGGGCCACCACTGTCAGGGAATAAGGACATGGACACAGATGAGAAACACCGCCCCTCACCCGGTCCACACGTAGCTCCCCAACGAAACTGAAATCCAGTGGACTTTAAAGTTCTAAACTTCAAGTTCTAGGAAAAACTGCACAGCTAAATCTACTAGTTCTATTAAAGCATTTAACACAAATATAAAGATCACACATCTTACCCAGATAGCTTGATGTCTTGATAACTAACCATGGCAACAATATACTGTAAATTATTTTAAACTTGATATCTCATAGGCAACTAAAGCCAAAAACAATACAGAAAAGTTTGCCCACTTCGTATAATTTCATTATATGAAGATGTGGAGAGCACGTTTCAGACATGAATCTTAGAGCCATCACTGATTCTTCAATATATTTTTTGTTCATTTTCCTTCTGCTTCTTTCTGTAAAATATCTTTGTCTTCCTTTACATTCTCCCAGCAATATCTGTCTCAAATCCGGTCATTTCCCTTCTGGACCTCCACAACAAATAAGCATTGTCTCGCTTTCAGCAAAAGTCACCTCTAGCCAATCCTCAACGCCTCTTCCCTCAAGTTCCTCACTTGTCTTCCACTCCACGCCGCCCGCTGTCAGCGAAACACCAGTTCACCAACCTGACACGACCACAACAGCTCTAAACCATCCCATCTCTCTTCAGCTTTCTCCCCACTCCCTCATATTTGCTCCACACACCCCCCCGCCGCACCTGCTCACCACATCCATGTTCACACATTCACTCTTATTCAGAAAACAGTACAATACCTATTATGCACAAGGCAGTGTGCTAGGTATGCTGCCACAATACTTGCTCAATGAAGAGATGAATAAATACACATGTATGGTCTCTACGCTCATGGCATCTACCTCCTGAGAGCACAGGTAAGACATTAAACCCATAATGATCGTACGAGGGGATCTTGAAGTGCCACGTGAATGATACCAGCCAAACTCTAAGAAGTGAGGAGTGATTGCCTACTTCTGGCTTGATCACGAAGACTTCCAGAAGGTGGCATATGGTCAGGATCCTGGAGGAGGAGAAGGAGTGGGGTAAGTATAGTCTCAGGAGAAAGGCCGCTCAAGTAGAGGGAAGCATAAGCACAGGCTTTTAACTAGAAGGCTAATTTGCACTCAGTGTATAGCAAATGGCCCAGGGGAGCTGAAGAAGAGGGTCTATGGAGAGAGCACGAGGAAGACACTGGGATTGGCCTGGGGAAGATTCAGAGTCGGGCTCTACCAAGTCTACGCCTGAGTTATTTCTCCAGTACCTTGATGTCCACAGTTCTCTGCCCATTTCCTCCTGGCAATGTGCCAAATGCCATGTTACTACAGATAATAATAATAGTAGTATTACAGTATAGTATTACAGATCAATGAATGCACTGCTGGGTCTTCTAAAATTATGATTTTCCAACAAGTACATAGTAAATACAGAAATCGTTATAACAGAGTTAACACATACGTAGCACTCTGTGCCAGGCATCATTTTAAAGCCATTCAATCCTCACAAATCCTATAAGGTAGGCACTATTATTATCACCCCCATTTTACAAATGGAAATGAGGAAAATGGCTCAGAGAGGTTAAAGGTTCTGCCCAAGGGCACACAGCCAGCAAGTGGCAGAGCTGAGGTATCGACCCTGGCGGCCTGACTCTCAAGTCCACATTGTATTAAGCCCTTTGCAAAGACCTTATGCACTGGATACCACTACATCTAGGTTTGTGTCAATGAATGAATAAATCTGCCCTCCTCTTTGCTCTCTATTTTAAGTCTGTTTACTCAGGCCAGTATTTTTCGGTTTTTGTTTTTATTTGTTTTGGCACAGCATTAGATACAGCAGTGTAGAGACAAGGATGCCCCCAAGACACCATGAAGCTGTCAACACCAAGGTGATGACATCATGAATCCTATGGCCGGTTAGTTCACTATGTGTTCTGTGAACATGCAAAATGGGGGGAAATATTTAGATTTTCATTCATATAACAATATGCCCAGGCCTTGGCTGCACACACACCACGTGCCTTACCTGGAACCTCCGTGTCTACAAAATATCCAAAGACACAGCGTTTAAAGCGGGCTGGAAACTTAGTGCAAGACCTTAGGTATTAATTACAAGATTTTGTTTAGGAAAAAAAAAAAAAAAGAGGTGAATGTTTCAATAGCTTCTATTATAATCTACTGCCACATTCTCAGACGCTTTCCACAATAAATACTAGACATATCATCTTGTTCCACAGTTGGTCCACAAGTGATAGCTCTGCGATAAACAATGGACTCTCCTAGGCTTTTCTATATATCGATAAAGAGAAAAGAATACTTGTGTATGGATCTAAATATCTGTACATGTCATCTTTCCACTTAACATACAGTATGAGAAGTGAAAAAGTAATAATGGTTACAGTCAACCCGAGAAAATCTGCCCATCTCCTCTTTATTGTGTAACCTCCAGTTACAACCTCCTTTTCCCTTCTGCCCACAGCACCAAAGCACCTGGTAAGACCAGGTCGGCAGTGGAAAGGCGATGCCCTGTAATATTCTGGGATACCCATGACATCAGTGAGTGGCCAGTATTCCCACTGCCAAGCTGACAGCATTTCCATTGGAAAGGAGTTTTTATGGTATTGACATCACTGTTTGCATATCTTAACAGCATCACACAGGAGTGCGGAGCTGATTTCAGGGTGATGAGTAGTAGCACTTGCCCAGCATCCTGAACAATAAGAGGTACTTCCCTCAACCAAACACCATGCACACATCAGGGGCAGAAACACATTCCTAGAACCCAACAATCTTCTTTCACTACTCAACCTTTAGATACTACGACTACTAAGTCTTTAAATTAGGCAAACTATTTTCACATCTGCCTTGCTGGCTAAAACAGCTCCAGAGGGGGCAGAGCAGAACCTCATCCCCATTTTAACACCTTGCTCACTTGGAAGAGGCTTCACGGCTTCCCAGACTGTTGTTATCTACCTTCTTGTCTGATGTTCCCCACAGGCTTGGGAAGCTGACAGGGTGGGATTACTACACATGAAAAAACTGAATCCTTAAGTGAGTTAAGATCCTTGCGATCACACATAAAACTAGAACCCGGGCTTCCCTGGTGGCGCTGTGGTTGAGAGTCCGTCCGCCAATGCAAGGGACGCGGGCTCGTGCCCTGGTCTGGGAAGATCCCACATGCCGTGGAGCGGCTAGGCCCGTGAGCCATGGCCGCTGAGCCTGCGCGTCCGGAGCCTGTGCTCCGCAACGGGAGAGGCCACAACAGTGAGAGGCCCGCGTACCGCGAAAAAAAAAAACTAGAACCCATGTCTTCCAAATCCTACTTCAATAAAAGACCATAAACAGCCAAAGGGCCAGCAGAAGGTCACAGATCAGTGTGATCACCCGAGTGTGGCCCTTGGAGCACCTGGGTGTTGGCTAAAGTGTGAACTCCTGGGCCTCAGCCTCACCCATGAAATCCAAATACCCAGCCCTCGGGAGTTTACATGTAAGAAGTTCCCAGGGAACTGTTTTTGCACATTTATGTTTGAGAACCTCTGACACTGAGAATTAGAACAAAGAGGGAAATAACTCTAATGAACAACTGAATTGACATCACATTCTGAGGGAAATAAGGGAAGAGTAAATCCAAAGTCATGCTGTCTATGAAATAATGTAAAAATCTGCTAAGGAACAATAAGCATATTATCTAAAATCAAAACATGATAGTACTAAAGATGGTAAAAAAACAAACAAACAAACACACAACTCACTGTCCAGGAACATACAGTGCCATGGGAGGGATGTCTCATTTAGAGACTCAGCTGGTTAAGTTAATAGGTAATATGTATTTAGTACTAAGTACCAGAGACAATAAGCTCGCTCAATGCAGCATCTCATTTATTCCTCACAAGAATCCAATAAGGTAGGTGTTATTACCCGCAGGTGACACATATACATAGATGAGGGCACTTGCCACAAAGCACTGCTAGTTAAATAGCCAAGAGCCAGAATTCCAACTAAGGTCAATCTCAAAAGCCATTTCTCGCAACGTTAAGCTAGATTGCTTCCCCGAATTGTATTAATCAAATAGAATGCATTAATAGAATGCATTAGATTGCACATACTTTCAGTTTTCAATTAATAAATCAAGTATTTCCAAGTCAAAGCCTCTTATAACTGTCACTGAAATCTTCTAGGTCTGTTTAATAGCTGGGTCTCGTTGGATAGAGCAATTATTAATTTAGGCTGTCTCAACCTGGCCCGCTTAACATGATTTTTTTCAATCCAAGTTTAACAGTGTCACATAGCTGCAGGCCCACGATAGGACTGGGCCTTTTAATTATCTCATTCGACTGCCCTTACTGATGGACGACAGTGATAGTCACATCTGGCCCCTCTGTTTCCACAGAACTCTCCTGTGGAGTCCAGGGTAACAGGAGACAGAATGATTGCTTGGGCTCTGTCCCCGCCATCCCAGATCCTCAGTCACCCCTGGATCCCCAGCATCAGACAGGAACCACAATGCTATATATGAGCTTGAGGTGGCACCAGGTGCCCCAAGCCTTCCTGCTGAGCTCACACATCACAGCGCACGGCTGCCCCTGCTGCCAGCTGGCCCTGGAGGGACCCCTCCCTGTCCTGGAGCCCGCTGGAGCTGCCTCAGAGGCTGTGAGGCCACAGCAGCAGCTTCCAAGAGGAATAACCTCATTTCACCAGGACACGCCTGAGAGCCCTTCCCCTCACACAGACCAGCATTTGTGGGCCCAGGTGGGCACACAGCTATGCTTTCAGCACAGTGGAGAAGAGAATCATTCCAAGTAACTCGTTTACTCCAGGCATGGTGAGAAACAAAGTCCCATATGAACAAGGACAGTTCAACATCACTGCAGGAAGAAGATAAGGAGCTAGCAGAAAAAAGAGCAGGACAGCATTTGGGAGCCTTCAGTGACTGCAGAGGTTGGGTCAATAATGTAGAGAATGCATTTTAAAAAGCAAACTGTTGGGCTTCCCTGGTGGCGCAGTGGTTGAGAGTCCGCCTGCCGATGCAGGGGACGCGGGTTCGTGCCCCGGTCCGGGAAGATCCCACATGCCACGGAGCGGCTGGGCCCATGAGCCATGGCTGCTGAGCCTGTGCGTCCGGAGCCTGTGCTCCACAATGGGAGAGGCCACAGCAGTGAGAGGCCCACGTACCGCAAAAAAAAAAAAGCAAATTGTTGAAATGCATAAAGAGAGATATGAAAGGGAGAGACCAAACTATGATCCCACTACAGTTTTCAGTACGGTTCACCCCAGAGCTGGAGTCTAGTGTAGAGCTCCATGACTCAACAGAAAACTATAAAAAATTTAGCAAAGAACCACCAGATTTGAAAAATAAAATCTCAAATTTCCAGGGCCAAGATGGCATCCTAATTTCCTCCTTCTTCCAATTTCCCACTGAAAGGGGAATGACCTGATCGAAGAAACTTTACAGCATTATTGGAAACCAGACATAAAATGTCAAGGTATTTGTCTTCTGGAGGTGACACAGATGATAGCAGAGTGATGAAGGGCATCAACCTGCTAGGCATCCAAAAATGCAACAGGAAGTCTGCCAGAAGAGAAAGTCGGGGACTTGTCTCTACGCTCTTGCCACCCCGAGCCCCCCACACCATCTCCCAGACAAGAGATGCGTGGAGAAGGACGGATATAAGTGACAGTTAAGTGACAGGCTGCTCCGTCCACTCCTCGCTGGAGACTGAAACACTGGCAGAAGGGACCAGTGTAAACTTCCTCTACACTCAGCACCCAATTATAGCTCATTAACACTCATTAACGGTGATAATTTGAAGACGGTACGCAATTGCTCTTAAAATCTTCAGTCACTAGTTTCACTGGGCATGAAAGTCAAAAACATCCCTGGCTAGTGGGAGCCCCACTGGGCTCTAAAGGGGTCCCCGCCCACTGCACCCACAGACACACAAAGAGCAAGTGGGAGACTCACAAGTGTGGCTGCTCCCAGCCTCTCAAAATTTCCACCTTTTCTTCTCTAGTCCCCAAAAAACTTCCATCCATCAGCCTAAGTCAATAAGCCATGAATTATTGAGCTCACAGGATATAGATCATGAATATGTATGTGTGTGTTTGGAAGATGAGATTCTAAAACAAATGGGCCACATATATACAATGGAATATTGCTCAGCCATAAAAAGAAACGAAATTGAGTTATTTGTAATGAGGTGGATGGACCTAGAGTCTGTCATACAGAATGAAGTAAGTCAGAAAGAGAAAAACAAATACCATATGCTAACACATATATATGGAATCTAAGAAAAAAAAAAAAAAGGTCATGAAGAACCTAGGGGTAAGACGGGAATAAAGACACAGACCTACTAGAGAATGGACTTGAGGATATGGGGAGGGGGAAGGGAAAAGAAAAAAATAAATAAAACAAATGGGCTCCACAGTGGCTTATAAGAAGCCAGCACACATGCATGCCTTTAAGGAAATGGCTGAAACTAGTCTACCCGTGTATATTGTTCAAACATGGTTTTAGCACACAAGAGATGGTGGAAAAATCAGTGTTTCTGGTGGGTTTTTTGCTTCTGTTTTTCCAAGTGCATGTGTATGGAATAATTTGCTGAATGAAACACTGCTGGCTGTCTGCAAAATCCAAAGGTATGGGCTTTCTTTGAGGTCATGGTTATTGCAGCTAGCGCCTGTGAGCTGCCATCAGAAAAGAATGGTGTGTCATTATTTTTCCTTCCATCCATCCTTTACTTCAGCACACTCCCCTCAAGGTCTCCACCTCCAACCACCACAGAGAGCCGCAAACTTCTGCCCTAATTCCCTCAGAGTCTCCAAATAAAGGAGCCAAAATAACCCACAAAACAGAACATCCTAGTTTACAAGATACTTGACAGAAATAATATGACAGAGCCCAGCATGCTCTGTATGCGACTCCGCCCCCTCTTGTAACCTTGCTGGGGCCAGGGCAGCACTGAAGCCATCTTTGGCTGCTACTGCCAACCATCCACCGGTCTCCCGCCAGCCCAGGGCCCCTAATCAACAGCCTGGACAAAGATTCCTCTAAGCTGGTGACAAAGCCAATCAGCCTGCTCCACTTCTGGGCTTGTCTGTGGCTCCTCAGCCAGATCACTATGTTCAAAAAAAAAGAAAGGGGGGTGGGGGGCGGCATCTCTCTCTACCTGGGGACTTTCTTCTACTATTATCATCATCCTCAAACATTTATTGATCACCTAAAATGTCGAGGACACCATGCTACCCCCTATTGCCAGGATCAGCAAGCTTTTTCTGTAAAGGGCCAGAAAGGAAATATTTTAGATTTCACAATTTACATACAGTCTCTGTCATATACTCCTTTAAAATAAATCTTGGAAAAGCGTAAAAAAATTCTTTTTAAAAATTGTGGTAAAGTACACATAATATAAAATTTGCCATTCTAACCTTTTTAAAGTGTACAGTTCAGTGGTATTAAGCACATTCAAATTGTTGTGAAACCAACAACACCATCCACCTCCAGAACTCTTTCCGTCTAACGAAGCTGAAACTCTCTACCCATTAAACAGCTCCCCATTCTCCCCTCCTCCAGCCCCTGGCAACCACCATTCCAATCTGTGTCTATGAATTTAAGTGTTCTAGATACCTCATGGAAGTAGAATCATACAGTATTTGTCTTTTATGACTGGCTTATTTCACTTAGCATAATGTCCTCAAGGTTCATGCATGATGTAGCATGTACCAGAATTTCCTTCCTTTTTGAAGCTGAATAATATTCCATTGTATGTATATACCATGTTTTTGTCTAATCATTCATCTGTAGATGGATGTAAAAACCATTCTTAACATTCAGGATATAAAAAACAGGCCACAGGCCAGACCTGGCCCACAGGTCATAGTTGCCAAACCCTGCTATAGAGGCACCAAAAAACATACAACACAAACCAGAGGTTCTGAAATTTTCTCAGTCTCTGGCACCTTCAGTATATCAGTAATTTTTCACAGCACCCCTAAGCCAAAAGAAATACCCAACCATCCCGTCTATTATGGATTTAAGTCCAAACAACTTACTACGTAGTTAGGTCCTAACAACTTAACTCCTGTTGGGCACTCGAACCTCAGAATCAGACTGGACACTGCCAACCTCCCACCCTGTTCCACGTGGATTTTCATGGGATACTTGCTTTTAAGCACAGCACCCAACAAAAACTCGGTTTTGCAGAAAGTATGCCCATATTGAAAGGAATGTATATTTAATGCAGAAACTGGCTTACTTCAAGTTAGTTAATTCACGTGGTGTCCAACAGGTGTCACTGTATTTCCCGCATAAATGTAGGCACTTTTCACTGAGTTCTCCCACCAAGAGGCCCAGGGTTCCTTGGCACACTGTTTGGGAAATGCAGATAGAGACTATTCCAGGGGTTTCAGACAGAGGTGGGGAAACAGAGTCAAATGCCAAGAATATGCTGAACAAGAGACAGTAGCATATGCTCAGTGTCCAATGACCACTGACAGACACTGAGCTACAGATTCTAGACAAGAGACAGCCTAGAGCCCCAAAGTCAGGGACAGCTGCAGGCAGGAGTGGGATTTAGGCTGCCCCTTGAAGGAGTAAGACCCGACAGGAGAAGAACAAGCGAAGGGAACAGACTAAGTACAGGAGAGGCCCCGACATAAGAACGAGGCGGGTAGGAGGGGGGCCCTGGAGCAGCGTGCACACTGAGGAGACCTAGGAAATGAGCCACTCAAGGTTTCAGAGGAAGGTGGTGCATTTAAAGATGTGTTTAGAAAACTTAATCCAGCAGCTATGGGTGCAACAACCTGAAGAAAGAAGTCGTAGCAATGAGACCCATGTCAAGGTGTGGTTGAGGTATGTACAGAGGGTGACCTACACGGACACTGTTGGGAGAAGAAACAAAAAGGATCAGACTAAAGAACCTTATGGGAAAAGGCTGGCCTTGTAGCGGGGGCGGGGGGGGGGAAGCATGAGAAGAGATTCAAGAATAATCAAGGTTTCTAGACCAGGTAACTAGGGGAAATGATGTCATTCACACAAAGGAATTGTGCAGAGGCTGCGCTCAGGTGGCCCGGAAAGAGAATATGAGTGTTGCTTTTGATATTCTACGTCTCAGGGCATGCCAGGTTACTCAGGCAAAGGGATCCAGCTGGTGGTTGATCAGCAGAGCCCAAGCCCTGGGCACACCCACACGTAGGGCAGGAAAGGAGAGAGGTCAGACAGACTCTGAAGGAGAACAGGAGAGTCTGGAGGGTGGAGGTCAGAGGGAAAGCAGGCAACTCTGGTCCAGGAGTCAGAAGCCTCAGGTTTGTAAATAAAGCGATTCTTTAAAATCCCAATATTTTAAACAAATGTTTAAAGTGCATTTAATGATGTGGTGAGATGAACACTGGCGGCTGTACCCGGGGAGCGGCAGTCTGCTCTCTCAGGTACTTTGGAGGATCTGATGCTTGGTGATCGGGACCATCTCTTCTCCTTGGAACCTTTACTCCCTGCATCCCTACTTTCTCCAGCCCCTTCCCCTCAACCCTTCACTTCTCTTGAAAGTCCTTCCTTTCTGATTTTTCAGTTCCCCACCATGCTTCCCAAAATGTCAGTGCACCCGCCAACCTAACTCTGTCCCCACCGGACTGTCCCTGAGCCCCTCACCATCGGAAGCCCCCTGCACTGAAACTCCTTGCTACGGACGTAAGAGCTCACCTGCCCTGGGAGTCAGGGTAGGGCCTTTGCCCCGCCCCCATCCTCCTGGGCCTCCCCTGCACAGCCACACTCTCCGGGTGTAGTGTGTCCAAACACAGCCTCCGAGCCTTGGGTCCTGCCAGCGCACTGTCCCCAGATGTCCTTCCCCAGCTGCTCACCTTCACGGCTCAGCACCCAGTCACTCTCCCTCATCACCCACTCCATGTCACAGCGCACCCCTCACCCACCCACCCCTGCTGCTTTCTCTGTCACGGCACTTATCTTAGTCCATCTTGTTTGGAGTTTGTGGTTGGCCTGTCCGTCTCCTGGGTCCCAGATCACAAGCTCCACGGAGACGAGAGGGGTTTTCAGTCACCTCCATCTCCCCACAGGGTCTGATCACGTGTTTTGCACCCAGTGCACACTCACCAAGTGGTCTTTGAACACACGATATTACCCTCTGCCTGCATATGAGATGGCAGACTCTGTCCTGGAGTGAGTGCCATAATACCTTTGCGTGTGACAGTATACTGCTTTCAGAATGCTCTCATGGAATGGACTTGAGGACACGGGGAGGGGGAAGGGTAAACTGGGACGAAGTGAGAGAGTGGCATGGACATATATACACTACCAAATGCAAAATAGATAGCTAGTGGGAAGCAGCCACATAGCACAGGGAGATCAGCTCGGTGCTTTGTGACCACCTAGAGGGGTGGGATAGGGAGGGTGGGAGGGAGACGCAAGAGGGAAGAGATATGGGGATATATGTATACATATAGCTGATTCACTTTGTTATACAGCAGAAACTAACACAACATTGTAAAGCAATTATACTCCAATAAAGATGTTAAAAAGAAAAGAATGCTCTCACGTTTGAGGCAAGAGGAGTGTTACTATCTCCACTGTGCAGAAGAGGAAAATGAGACTCAGAGAGGTTAAAAGCTTTGCACAAGGTCACACAGCAGTAAATACAAGAGCCGGGGTTAGAACCCAGATCTTCTGACTCATGGTCTAGAACTCTTCCACCACACACCCTGCCTCTGTGTGAATCCGTGTAATGATAAGCTTGACTTGGTGATGGTTACCTGTGCTTGAGATATCGCTCTGCTGTTTATTCATGTCTCGTATGTTGTTGGCATATCTGCCTGTCACACTAAAGTCTAACTACGTTTTAGGTTCCAGAGGATAAGGATCAATATACAGACTTAGGCGGTAACTCTAAACTGTACTTTCTTATGTGTTTCTAGAAAATTTTAAGCCGCAATTTACTTAAGCACTAAACCCAAACACGCTCTTACAGTTGCCATCTCTCACTGCTGACGAACACTCTACAACGCTGAAGCGAGTACAGACATGTGCTGATGGCTTCCATGTGTCCGTGCATATCCACTCTTCATCTTTTCCACCCTGCTCTGAGCCCCAATTCACCTGTATGCACCAATTTTCTCCACGATTCCCTTGCCACCTGGATTCCATCTGGTTCACCCAGTGGAGTCCAGCAGGAGATCGGAGGCAGGGAGGAGAGTGAAGTTTGGCCATTTATTCCCCTGACTCCCTCCCAGATTGGCTGTGACCCACGTCTGAGGTTCCTGGTTCTTATCAGGGGGGTCTCTGCATATAGCTCTCGGACCCTTTACGCACAAATTCGGTCTCAGGGTGGTGACCGTGGTAAACCTGCCCAGAATATGGCCACAAATTCTTTGACATTCCTATCATCAAGATGTGGGGTCTATGTCCTCTCCCCTTGAAAGTGGGTGGGCTCTGCGACTACCAGGAACAATAAAACATGGCAGAAGTGACACTGTTTCAGTGCACAGACTGGCAGCTTCTACCTAGGGATGCTAAGGCAGAACTGTTCTGGGAGACGCAGGCCTCCTCTGAAGGCCTTTCTCACACTGCACAGAAGTCTCGGACACTCTGGCCAACCTCTCCCCACTCCCTTCACCAGGGGTCAGGTTTGCATTGCAGTCTGACAGCTCCCCCAGCCTTCCCCACCTTGCTTCCTATTTTCTCTCTCACAAGCACTTCCCCTAATAAAATCCTTGCACATTTAATCCTACCTTGGCATCCTCTCCTCTGAGGACCCAGACTAATACAACCATCCCAATAAATATTCAGCCTTGAAAACTGAGCCCTGATATTAAACATATAAAGACAGTAGAACTAGCTTTTGCTGAATAAGGGCGGTCCCATGAATCTAAGGTCATAAATAACCAGTCTTATATTGGGTTGGCCAAAAAGTTCATTTGGGGTTTTCCATAACATCTTACAGGAAAACCCGAAATGAACTTTTTGTCCAACCCAATGCAATGGGATGTCTGTATGTATGGCTGGATCTTGTTCCTAAATGATCTATATTAACACGGTATCATTTTCTTTAATAAGACTTTTACAAAGTATGATTTTCACCTATCTCCAGAAATGTATCCTTCCCCAGATGTCCAAAATAGGTTCTCAATCCCTTGTCCAAAACCTGGAGACTGTGTGCATTTTGGAATTCAAAACTTTTCAGGAAGTTAATATGTACATCTGCCATAGCTGACATAACAAACCCAGCAGGTCTGGCGCAAAACTCTACAATCAAATACATTAATACAGCAAGTCCCCTACATATGAACAAGTTCTGTTCCGAGAGCACATTCATAAGTCCAATTTGTCCGTAAGTCCAACAAAGTTAGCCTAGGTACCCAACTAACACCATCGGCTAATTAGTACTGTACTATCATAGGTTTATAATACTTCGCACACGAATCATACATAAAAAACAAACACAAAAAAATAAAACATTTTTAATTTTACAGTACAGTACCTTGAAAAGTATGCCAGACACGTGAACCAACTTATGTGATTGGACACGCGAACGCACATTTGCATCTTTGAAAATTCGCAACTTGCAGGTTCGTATGTAGGGGACTTACTGTACTATGTCCTCCACGAAACACACAAACATTAAAACAAGTGGTATAAAAATAAATAGCCTGGAGACAGTGCAGGTATGGGTTTGCCACCAAAGGAGTTCAGCAAAGGTCAGACTGCACTGCCATATGAATTATTAAAAACATTCAGTTTTCAGAGCTTTTTGAATGTCTGAGTGTGAATAAGGGATTGTGGGCCTATATATCCACGCTAAACTATGCAGCCCTTTAAAAAAAACAAACAAACCAGATACTCCTTTGCACCAACACAGAAGAATAAACGGCCATCCCCCAGCGCGGGATGAAGACGGCACCGAGCAGGACCCATGCAGAGGCAGGGTGACGTTACGCGTCTCCAGAGAGGGGAGAAGAAAGGTGGAGACGATCTTCACTTGTCAAAGCCCCACGCCCACCTTTTACTGCCCTCAACCCTTTGTTACGACTTCATCTCTGGTTAAGAAATTCTGTGGAAATATTGTTTATGAGTATTGACTGTGATGTGGGAAAATTTTTAAACCTGAATTTATCTATACTATTTATGAGACACCCCTGCAAACTGCCTCCATTGATTGCAAGCAACTAAAATGTTAGACGTAAATTGGGAGCTAAGATAGTCCACAAAGGAAATTTATGTAGGGTATTAAATAAGCCTCAAGGCAAGGGACACTGAATATGAGAAATGTGGACCGGAGCCGCTCCAGTAGCCCTGAGACTTCCGGGTGTCCCTTCCCGGGTCAAAGGCGAGGACACACGGTGTGTCTGCTCCCCCTGGGAGCTCCTCAGAAACACCCAGCCCTGCACTTCCCTCCTCCGCCCTGAGCCCCTGTCGTGCCGCTCACAAGAGGCTCTTCTCTTCATCAGCCACGTAGGGAGCTGAGAGTCAGCGGAGAGGCCGTTCACCTTCCTCCTCTGCCCTGCTTCGTCCTAAACCTCCTCATTCTAAGTGATAAAAACACAAACAATGGAAGATGAAAAGCAGGGAGCGAAATAAATTAGGAAGGAAATATTCTCCCTAGTCGCTAAATAGCCCTGGGAGAAATGGTCTGCAATGGGTAAAAGTTAAGGAATATTATTAGGGATGGGAAATTCAAATCTAGCTTAGTATTATATATATTAGTATTTTATATATTCAGTATTGACTGTTTTTTCCCCCAATAAGCATGTATTAACAACTTCATGATTTTTCAATCTCATATTTTAATTATGGGCATAACTGAGAACAATGTTAGTTAACACATGTAGGTGCTGTTATTTTTCTCTAGGAACCACTGTCTGGGAATGTACTGAGTGCCAACACCCTGCCCAGCACTTTAACAAACGTCATTCCATACCTGTGCTGTTTATTCAACCCCCAGGTCTAAGGGACTGTGCTCAGCACTGGAGATTCCCCAGGCCACAAAACGGGTGTGAGGCTTACCCTCAAGAAGCAGGCAGAGCACTGTGGAGACATTCCACAAGGTCCTGTACATTGAATGATTTAATTCCACTCGTGGTGAGTGCTATGAAGGACAAGTACTCAGAGACCAGTCAGAGCCTCCTAACAGCTCTCTGAGGTGGATCTCATCCTCGATTGTAGGATGTAAAGAGTTATCATTAATATTTGTAACATTAAGGTATGCTAATTATAATAACATAAAATGTCCTGGACAAATAATAATTACAATTATCACTATTATAATACTGACTTGGGAAATAATTTTATATCCGCTGGTCAATGAGAAAAAGGATGGGAATAAATGAGGAAGGAAGTCTGAATGCGCGAGAGAGTATGTGGATAATTACTGTCAAAGAATTTCCAGGGCACCATTCTATTCCCCCATAAAGGAAAATTCCTCCATGCAGGGGCTTAGAGACCTTCAGACACCCTCCCCTCCTCCAGAACAGCAAGGTACTAACAGAAGGACAAGGTAGAAACAAATACAAGGTTTGTATTTTCCAGAGATGTGTCCCATATTTCCCAAGACAAATTTAATTTCAAAGACTTGGTTCCTTGGTTCCCATAAACCAGTGAAATAACCTGGAACCCTCAATATGTTGAAACCACAACCAAGATTACCTCCTGAACCCAGAAGTAACACAAAAATCCTAGTCGGACCAAGTACCCTGTTTGTTTGGCAAAATATTGCTACTGTGCTCAAAAGGCACTAAATGATAAGAGGTGAACATGTTCCACCAAGACCTGCTGCTCTAAACGAGAACTCCCATCATCACCACAGCCAGGCTTCCAAGTTGCCATGATCAGGTGTTCTTAGTTTCTATAAAACATGAGCCCATGGAAGTGGAACGTCCAGATATACAAAGGTGGGCATTCCATCAGAAGGCACGTGATACGTTGTTCCTTGCTTCTCTCCCTGCCAGGGCTGTCAATGCCAATAACTTGACAAGGATCCTCTGAACTAAGTACTGTATATGTGTCTTTACTTAGTGAAAAAAGAAAACTCCTTAAAATTAGAATGCTAGGTCCACGATGTCTCCTGATAGCTCACAATAGAAAAGATATCAGTTGATTTAGTCCATGAAATGAGAGCGTCATAAGGAATTCAGAGTGATGCTAATGAGACAGCCAACCTTTGATGGGACCTTCACTTGGCTTCGCTTTAATTTTTGCTGTCACAAAGCTGTTACAATAAAAAACTATGTTCTGTTAAGTAGATGGCAGCTCCAGGGCACTTGTGCCACCAGTGCCCCTCTCCACGTCCACAGGAAGCCTCACACTCTCTATGACAGACCTCTTAAGCTCAGAGGACAGCTTCACAGAGAGCTCCCAGTAGCCACTACCTATGAACTCAAGTAGACACAAGAGCCAGTCCAGTTGCCAATGCTTGTTTAGACTCCCTTACTGGACATTCACAATGTCCTGTTCTATGACATCAAATGGATCCCATCAGACTTAAGCTGTTGCCGTCATTAAGACCTGTAATTGATACTGGTAAGGGATATGGATGGAATGAGAAGGAAAATAAGGCTAAAGTCACCATCAAGTCAATTACACTGTGTTCACCTTCCTCAGTTTCCATCAGTTGTACTAGAAACAGGTAGAAGATTACATCAGCCCATCACTGACCTTATGGAGAGCTGGAGCCAAGACTGGTACCAAGAATCCATTGTAAATATAATTGACGAGCTGATTACGAATCAAGGGGTGAGCCACCTAAGAAAGAAACGGCAGTCATGAAAAAGATAAGGAGCGCAATCTTTAGGTCTTCTTAAAATCAACCATTTCTGTGTACATCCTGAATTCAAGTAGGAAATCCAAATTTTGGCCATTTATTCCACGGTTAAAGAAAAACCCAGACTTCAAACCAACATGTAATTTTTCCAGATGGTTTATCCTATTATAAACAGCCTGGACTTTCAAATTTTAAAACGGGTAATTTTAAGTTTCTATCTGAACAAACAATAATAAATAGGCTAATTATGTATAGGGACTCATAAATTAAAGTCGACAAACTGGAAAGTATAATTTTTGCTCCATAACTTCCTCTATGTCCTATCTCAACCTGTGGCTAATTAAAAAGATAATAAGAACTGTCAAAATAGACAATTAAAAACATTCATTTTGGTAGCAGAAAAAAAATTCTCATTTTGAAAATGCCTTTTCTGATAATCATTTATATTGGGGAAGAAAGCATTTAGAAAATTTTTTCATAAAAAAGATACTGTTAAAAAGCAGAAAACATTATCAGAGGTACAACACTTCCTATATTTAATTTTCAAAATATATTTAGCATGGATAAGCCTTACTAATATCTTTTATAAATACAACCACCCCTGGGTGTCTGTAGGGAACTGGTTCCTGGAAGCCCACCCCCACCAGGATACCAAAGTCGGCAGATGGTTAAGTCCCTTATATAAAGTGGCACAGTATTTGCATATAATCTACACACGCTTCCCATATACTGTAAATCATCTCTGAATTACTGTATAATACCTAATACAATATACATAGTTGTAAATACAATGTAAACGCTGTGTAAGTAGTTGCTGGTACACAGCAAATTCAAGTTTTGTGCCCTTTGGAACTTTCTGGATTTTTTTCGAAATATTTTCAGATCCTCTGTTGGTTGAATCTACAGCTGTGGACCCTGCAGATACAGGGGTCAACTGTAATCTCTTCACTTATACCCCCAAACAAAAAATCTTAAAAGTATATGGCTTCAATCTCAAAATGTATCATTTTTCTGTTCTTAACCATGCCCGTTAGCTTTCTCCTTCTCTAAAGAAATAAAAAGAGCATCAAACAATAAAGTAAAAAGCAATTTCTAGGGAAGTGAGGCTAGATCTTTAAATTACTGACAATCTCTCTCTGTGTGTACATTTGGGGAGAAACTAATAGTTCCATCTTTTTTATTTCCACATTCTTCTGCAAGAAAATATTGACAGACTGTAATGTTAAAGGAAAAAATAACTTAAGATGCAATCCATTTATCTCATACATAAATAAAATTTCCTTTGCCTTAGCAATAAAAATGAGATGGGAACTAAAGTAATTTACTTGCATTTTCGTCCAGAAGCCATTTCTTTATTTGGTAGATAAACAGATTATAACTAACAGTTTTCACCTTACAATCACCATAAAGAAAATTTGATTTCTTAATAAATCCAAGATTAAGGTAATATTTGTGCTATATAGAAATAAAACATTTTTTGATGAAAACCTACTACACCCTTGTGTATTTATAAAATCTGTTTTTTTTACTGAAAACAGTAACAAGAAATCTGAAGGTAAAAATCTAATCAAAAAGCCAATATACTAGAGTTCAGTGGTTGTTTGTTCCCCGAAGCAGGCCAATTTCAAACCAAATTTAATTTGTGTTGCTAAGAAGATGCTTAACTTCTTCTAAATTCAATTGGAATACCAATATTCTTTATGCAGTAAGCACCATTAAGCAAAATAAAGTGTTTTCCTTTGTAGACTCCCAAGAAGACCTTGAAGTGAAAGTGGTATAATCTGGAGTACTTACAAGCCTAAAAATATCTATTTACTGAGTCAGGCACTGAACTTATTTTTGATAGTTAAGTGGATAATCAAAACAGAATTAACACTTTTTATAACGAAGGTAAAGAAAATCTACTCTTTTTTTCTCAATTGAAACTTCCCAGAAACCTCTAAACTAACACTTTTACTCATTCGAGAACATTCAGTAGGCTTAAAGTAAAGCGTCAGTATTCCATAAACGTTTATTGAAATAAGAAAAGGAATGTTTATCAACTGATCCTTCACAATGCTTGTATCCTGAACGGACCACGACAGAGGGTTCCTTGCCTGCTCCCACCTGAATGACGGCGTTGCAGAACTCAAGGGAGTTCATGAACTGGACCAGAGGAGGGAGCAGGACCCAGTCGTCCTTCAGAAGGCAGTGCCATTCCTCGTCTTTCTCTTCCAGCTTGGCAGGCAGGGAAGAGTACAGACCACTGAGCCCGGTCGCAAGCACCTGCGTTCAGAAATAAAAACGTAATAAACACTTTCCCCAGGTTCTTAACCTGCAACAAACAGCTCCCAGGTGATGCCACTGCCACTGGTCCAGACTGTACTTTAGGTAGCGAGGTATTCCAGCATCAGAGGCTGTCAGCTAGGAAGGATTCCACAGCTGGAGGCGGGAGGGAAGGACAACTCCAGCAGAGGGAACAGAAGCACCAGAGGTCTTCGGCTAATACCTACGCAATGCTACAGGTTGTTTATCTCCTATGTGCCAGGCCTACGCTGGGCAGTGGTAGGGGGAGTGAGGGAGACACATGCAAGATGAAGAAAACATGGTTCCGGCACCCAAGGTATGCCGGAGAGGAGCGAACTCATAAGCAGTGCGTTCTATTACACGACGCTGAGTGCACACACCAAGAAGACCCACACCCCCCGTTCCATGGGGACACACTGAGGCGGCCCAGGACGGAAGATCTCACACGGGCAGCATGAGTAGCTTTATGAGAAAGATTCCTGCAGGCATGTTAAAGCTCATGACTGACACGTGCGTGCTTCCAGTTTAGAGAGTGCTTTCATCTCATCTCCACAAATTACAGCAAGAAGAAAGAACTGGGGGTCACAGGTCAGTTAGATGGGACGACGAAACTTCAAACAGCGCTAAAGTGGGTCTAAACTGAAGCATCGGCAGTGGGAAAAAGAGGAGTAAAGAAAGGGGAGGATCACATGTAAGGTGGACATGAGGGTGATCTAACTATCATACCTACCTATCCAGTATTAATCCAAAGCTCACAAGGTTTACTTTCTTCCCCTGCTCGGTTTCTAAATGACACTGACAGTGTTTGGGCTCAGTTAGTGTCACTTTATCCAGCTTGGTCATTAAGAAAATGCTGATGCATAAATTGAGACAGAAATATAGAAAAGGAACACACATGTTGACTGCCTAGTAGTTTTATCTTGTGGAGAACAGGACCAAGGAAAACAATGAATTTCACAGTACGGGGAAGTGATGCTAGCCAAACAGCACCTTAGGGCTCCTGATCTGGTAGATGTGCAAAGGATGGACAGGAAGTGCTCAGAAAGAAACACAGAAGTGATTTATAAAAGGTGTTGCTCTGGGGTAAACCCTGAGGTTATAAGGAACTCAAATGGGATAGAAACATTCAAGAAAACATTCCATTCTGAGTTAGGCCCAGAAAAGAAACAGCAAAGTATTCACTGATCTCACAGTCTAATAAGAGATGAACAGGCAATTATAACAGTGTAATAAATGCTCAAACTGCATAATAGAAACTAGGTCACCGTGGATATACAAACCCAGACTTGGAGTGTTGGGAGCAGGAAATGTTCTCAGAAGAAGTGATGTCGGGCTCCCCTGGTGGCGCAGTGGTTAAGAATCCGCCTGCCAATGCGGGGAACACGGGTTCGAGCCCTGGTCCAGGAAGATCCCACATGCTGCGGAGCAACTAAGCCCGCGCACCACAACTACTGAAGCCCGTGCACCTAGAGCCCATGCTCTGCAACAAGAGAAGCCACCGCAACGAGAAGCCCATGCACCGCCACGAAGAGCAGTCCCCGCTCGCCGCAACTAGAGAAAGCCCACGCCCAGCAACGAAGACCCAATGCAGCCAAAAATAAATAAATTAAATAAATTTAAAAAAAAAAGAAGTGATGTCTAAGCTGCTGAAGAATGAATAAGAGTTAGCCAGAAAAAGAATGTTGGAAAGAAGAATATTCCAAGCAGAGGATGTACAAAAGCTCAAAGGAGCAAGAAAACATGGCACCTTCTGGAACTAAGAGAAGTGCAGTATTACTGGAGCATATAGTTAGAGATGGGAGGAGCCTGGCGGGTACGCTGGAGCCAGATCCTGCAGGGTTCTGTAGGACAGAATACAGAGCTGGAGCCCAGTGGAGAGTCCAGCAGACAGTGTGTGGGTCTGATGCCTATGAGAGGGATCTGGACTAGAGATGGAGCCCTGGAGCTGTCCACATGGCGATGAGACCCCAAGCTATACAGACCAGAGAGAGAAGGGAAGGGAGGTTTAGACCATGAGCTATAACAAAATAATCCATAGTGCCTGGTGTCAGACACAGAAAGTCAGAAGGAGGTATAAGGACCTCCCTGGCAGTCCAGTGGTTAAGACTTCTTCCAGTGCAGGGGGTGCGGGTTCGATCCCTGGTCGGGGAGCTAGGATCCCACACGCCTCGGGGCCAAGAAAACCAAAACATAAAACAGAAGCAATATTGTAACAAACTCAATAAAGACTTTAAAAATGGTCCACATCAAAAATACTCCTTAGGGACTTCCCTGGTGGCACAGTGGTTAAGAATCCGCCAGCCAGTGCGGGGGACACGGGTTCGAGCCCTGGTCCGGGAAGGTCCCACATGCTGCGGAGCAACTAAACCCGTGCGCCACAACTACTGAGCCTGCACTCTAGAGCCCATGAGCCACAACTACTGAGCCCGAGTGCCACAGCTACTGAGGCCCGCGTGCCTAGAGCCCGAGCTCCACACAAGAGAAGCCACTGCAACGAGAAGCCTGCGCACCACAATGAAGAGTAGCCCCTGCTCTCTGCAACTAGAGAAAGCCCGCACCCAGCAACGAAGACCCAACACAGCCAAAAATAAAATATAAATAAATTTATTTTGAAAAAAGGAGGTGTGGATCCCGGCATGCCGAACTTGGAAAAATTACCTACAAACTGTTGCCTCTCCTCCCCCGTCTTGATCCTAGAGCACCCTCTGGAGCTCCCTGTGTAGCAACTGTCCTCCGTGCATTTATTAATTTATCAGCCCTCTTCTCCATCTCACCTGGCCTGACGTGTTCATTCTCGCCCACACGGCAGATGTGGGTGACTTGCCCAGTCAGACGCTAGCAGTACTTCCCCTGAGTAACACATCCGTCAACAACAGAGGATGGGCCTGAGGATTGGTCACCTGGAGGTCTCAGTGCAGAGAAACCAGACGCCGCCAGGGGGCAAATGGGGGAGGGGCGGGATGGGGGACGGGTGGGGATGGGGGCTATGAGCCCACAGTGGAGTGTGAGGGCAGCGAGAGAAAGACACGAACCGTCTCAACAGTGGAGAAACAGAAAGGTTACATACATTTCTCTGTTCTATTTCCTAGTGACCTAGATTTACTCGTTCATTCACTCACTCATCTAAAAAAAAAAAAAAATCAGTGAGCACCGCCAGGCCAGGTACTATGTTAAGTACGGGACATACGATAGTAGACAAGATAATGCACGTATCTCTTTCAAAATCAGGGCACCTGTGGTCCCAGAAGAGAATGTCCCTGATTTAAAAGCATTTAACTCCTTGTCAGCAAACCCAAACAAATCACTTTAATTCCAGTTTTGAATGTGACCCCAAGTGAGCTGTTTGTTATAAATTAGAAACCGCTGGCAAGAGAGAACAGAGACCAAAAGTTCTCCTTGAAGGGAAATCTAATCTTGATGCCACATTTTTAAAATCAATTACATTTGCTAACTCATGCTAAATTAACCACAGAACAAAGGCTTTAATTCTGCATACTCCCGATTCCTTAACCACTTTGAGGCTTTGAAAAAGAATTCATAAAGACAGCTTAATTTGTCTGACTAAGAAGCTGGGAATAACTATTCAGTCTATCAGTATAATTACAGCAACATTAAATTTCAAATTACATACATCAGTGGCAGTAATTAAAAATAACACATACCTAATATTCACTTTTTTTTAAAAGAGTGTTCTGAAAAGGGCATGGCTGAGATGCGAACACGGCCCGCCTGTGCGGGAGGACAGTGCGGTGTGCCCGCTGGACACGCACTCCTGCCATGTGCTCGCCCCTGGAAGCAGAGCCAGAGAATGTTTCTGCAATGGTCTCCAGCGTAACGAAGAAACACAGAAGAAAACAGTTTGCATGACTACACGGGCTTAAGAGCAAGATTCCAAATCTTTACTGCTAAATATTTATCCTTTCCAAGACTTTGCTCAGAGTTCAGATTCCTTCATCCAATCCACATATAATTCTAGAAGACCAACGACAGGCCAGGCACCGTGTCAGGCCGGTGCTGGGGAAAGAGCATCGAGCGAGTCAGACTGGGTGAGATGGAGAAGACCACCAATCAACCAATAAATGCAAGAAAGACAATTACTTCAGGAAGAGATGCAGGTGGTGCTGTGGGAACAGGAAGAGGGGAAAGGAGGGGCAACAACAGGTTTGCAGGTAATTCTTCCAAGAGTTTGATAGCACAATCTATTTACTTTCAAGTTTAATTTTTAACTTAAAAATGTAAGAATATATAGACATTCAACAGCGAATTTTATTTTAAATGCTCATCCACTCTTTTAGCCTTTTACTGATCCTGACCACAAAAAAGTAACTGTAAAACATTATATTTATTCCCAACAGATTAAGTATTAACTTTTTTTTTTTTTTTAGCCGCGCTGTGAGGCATGTGGGTCTTAGTTCTCCAACCAGGGATCGAACCCATGCCCCCCTGCGTTGGGAGTGTGGAATCTTAACCACTGGACCGCCAGGGAAGTCCCATAGCCCAATATTTTTAATTTATCTTTTCTCAAGAGTCTTAAAAAAACAAATCACCATATAAAACCACAAGGATGACAATTTAAAAAAGCAAACCACTTCCCTGACGGCAGTATAGCATGGTAATTGTTGAGACCATGGATTTCAGTATCAGACTAACGTGGTTTTGAACCTGTCTCTGCCATTCACAGGCAGAAAGTCCCTGAAAGTTCAGTTTCTTCACTGAGCTGCTGCAAGGATTGAAGGAAATCGTGCACATAAAGAGGTAGGCATGATGGTTTACACACAGCAATGCTTCCGACGGAGGGAAGAGAGATGATGTGCACAGAGCAGTGAGCAATCTGGAAAGGTCCGTCCCCCTTTAACTTTAAACATCTAATAGTACCCAGTTAATTTCAGCAAAAACAAAAAGATCGTAAGCAGATGGCTTTAGTCTGAAGCTAGCAGCAAAACACCTGGTGGGGAGCATGTGTGACAACTTGCCGAAATAAAGAGCCTCATAAATTTTAGATATGGGATAAATAACTTTCTACCTGCGGCTGTGTACCAAAAGGTTGCTTATTTCAATTTGCATTTCCTAATGTATGTATAGGCTGTTTTCGACTTTTGCCAATATGTAACAAGTGACAGGGCTTAATCATCAATACTCCGTTTAAAAAAATCAAAAGAAGCTACGGTCATATACTCCTCAACCATTCATCGGCACTAAATAGTTCCCTCGAGTATCCTCATTCTCTTTCTTTTCTTGGGAAAATACAGCTTGAGACAAGAGGCAGCAGAACCAGCAAGCTCTTCCTATCAACCACAGAACAAAAGTTTCCAAAAGTGGTCCAGTTTCCTGAAAGAGTCATTACTCTTCCCAAAGCCTGATGCTAACACACTTTGACAATCATACTAATTAGAGAAAGCTTTTTGTCAATTGTGGTCCTTAGCTGGATGGTTAATAGAGTATGCTTTTATCTTCAACATAAAGAGGTCTTTTTTTTTTTAATTATGTTGTCAGTTGTAATTATAGAAA
Source organism: Delphinapterus leucas (assembly GCF_059928025.1). NCBI lineage: Eukaryota > Metazoa > Chordata > Mammalia > Artiodactyla > Monodontidae > Delphinapterus > Delphinapterus leucas. The sequence goes on from NC_143133.1 coordinate 106,589,910, forward strand.
ACTGGGTACAAATGACATTATGGGATCTATCCTGAGGGGCAACTTAGCACAAGGAAGCTCTGTGTTCCATTCTGGCAAATAAGGTCAGCTGGAGATGTTTTTCCTCTAATTTTAATGAACTGTACAGTGTTTTAAAACACTTCTTTATGAAAGCAACAACTACTCAGTGAAATCTGCCTATAACTTAGTAAGTGGAAATCTAAACGTTAAAAGAATGCTCCATTCTAGTCCTAATATGTTTAAATGTGTAAAATATGAAATATTACAAAAATGTAAAACAGAATAGAAAACCATCCACAAGATTTAAGATTTTGCCATAATTTCTTCAGAGTGCTCTTTATTATTTTAAAAATAAAACATTACAAACAGAGCTAAACCCTACTCCAATCCCATTACCATCCCTCCTCCTTCCTTTGCCCCCAAATGTAACCACAGTCCTGAACTTAGTACCTATTATTCCTGTGCTTGTTTTTGTACTTCTACTGTATTCATAGGTATCCAAAAACCAGTATACGCTAAGATTTCATCTTAAAACTTCATGTAAATTTTATGTAAATATTAACATACTATATGTAACCTTTTGCTACTTACTTTTTTATGTTTCTAGATTTTATGCTTTTTGTTTTTAGGTTTATTGGTGTTCACACATGTAGGTGCAGTTACATGCTAATAAATGTGAAATGTGATTCATTCATTTTTTTATTGAAGTACAGCTGACTTACAATATTATTAGTTTCAACATAACATAGTAATTTGATATTTTTATAGATTACACTCCATTCAAAATTATTATAAAATATTGACTATATTCCCTGTGCTGTACATTACATCCTTGTAACTTATTTACGTTATACCTAGTAGTTTGTACCCTTCACCTATTTTGCCCTGACCCCAACCCCTCTCCCCACTGATAACCACAAGTTTGTTCTCTGTACCTGTGAGTCTTTTCCTGTTTTGTCATATTTCTTCATTTGTTTTATTTTTTAGATTCCACATATAAGTGAAGACATATTTGTCTTTCTCTTATTTATTTCCTAAGCATAATACCCTCCAGGTCCATCCATGCTGTTTCAAATGGCAAAATTTCATTCCATTTTTATACAAAGAAAACAAAACACTATTTCGAAAAGATACGCGCACCTCAATGCTATACGATATCTTTGTGCATGCACCCTTGTAAACGTGCCAGATTTCCCTAGGGCAGATATCTAGAAGTGAAGATGCAGGATCACATGGTATGCAAATATTCAATTTCATTAAATATTGCCATATGGCTTTCCTGCGTTACTGTACCAATTTATATTCTCAAGAGTTCCTGTTTTTCCACCCCCTTGACAGCACTTGGTGTTATCAGATAATGGTTAGCGACTCTGATGCCATGACCTGGTGTTTCATTGTGGGTTCATTTGTATTTCCCTGACGCTAGAGAAGATGAGCACATCTTCATATATTTATCAGGTTTGGGGTCTTTTGGGAAACGTCTGCTCGTATCCTTCACCCATGTTTCCTCATTTTCTTATTAATTTGTAGTATTACAAATATTTTTGTATATTTTGGGTACCAACCACTTGTAGTTATGTGTGTTGCAAATATCTTCTCCCAATCTGTGTTTTTGCTTTTTTTAAATTAATTTATTTATTTGGCCGTTCCGGGTCTTAGTTGAGGCACACGGGATCTTTGTTGCCGCGTGTAGGATCTTTAATTGCAGCATGCGGGATCTGGTTCCCAGACCAGGGATCGAACCCGGGTGTGGTTAAGAATCCACGCTTCCAATGCAGGGAGCAGGGGTTCCATCCCTGGTCAGGGAACTAAGATCCCACATGCCGTGCCATGCAGCCAAAATGAAAAAAAGAGTCACTTGGGGCCTAATTGGGAAACTGGATATTAGATCATATTATGGAATTATGGTATAATTTTCTTAGTGTAATAATGGTATTGTGATTATGCAGGAGCATGTCCTTATTTGTAGGAGATCCATGTTAAAATACTTGATGTCTATAATTTAATTTCAAATGGCACAGCAAAACAAATAAAGGGCATAGGTGATAAATATACAGAAGTATGACAAATATTAACAATTTTGAATTTAAACGGTGTGTACATGCTGTTCATTTTAGTATTCTTCCAAGTTTTCTGTATTTTGCTTTTTTCCACAATAAAAAGTTGTAAAACATAAATTGCATTAACTTTATGGACTGACTTGCAGAAAAGTGTCCTCTACACAATATCTACAAACTGCAGGGCTTTCCATTTACGTCTATCTTATTTTATGCCCTTCGATAAAGTTGTATAATTTTCCTTGTGAAGGCCTTTTACATATTTGTTAGATTTGTTCAAGATAAATCATGATGCTTTTGTGAATGGTACCTTTTTATTATTTTTTTAAATAAATTTATTTACTTATTTATTTTAATTTTTGACTGCGTTGGGTCTTTGTTGCTGCGCTCGGGCTTTCTCTAGTTGTGGCGAGCGGGGGCTATTCTTTGTTGTGGTGCGCGGGCTTCTCATTGCAGTGGCTTCTCTTGTTGAGGAGCACAGGCTCTAGGTGCGTGGGCTTCAGTTGTTGTGGCACTCAGGCTCAGTAGTTGTGGCTCGCGGGCTCTAGAGCGCAGGCTCAGTAGTTGTGGCACAAGGCTTAGCTGCTCCACGGCACGTGGGATCTTCCCAGATCAGGGCTCAACCCGTGTCCCCTGCATCAGCAGGCAGATTCTTAACCACTGCGCTACCAGGGAAGTCCAGTGGTACCTTTTTAAAATTGACATGTAGATACTGAACAGGTGAACCACGCAAGTGTTTTGATGATTTGTTTTAATACCTGCACTCCTTCTTTAATAGCAGAACTACCCAAAACAATTCAAGTAAGCCCAAACTCAAACCTTTGCAGAGCCCCTGCACAAAAAAAGCCTCATTGTTTAATAAGCTGCTGCCTCCACATCACTGCTCAGATCCAGCTCCTCTCTTACGTTCTCATTCCTGCCACTCTTGTTTCTCGACCCTAATGTGTGTCCCTGCTTCCTCCACAACTCCCAAACTTACATAGTCAGATTAAACTCCTACAAGAATTTTGATCATGCTGTGTTCTTGATCAAATCTCTTCAAGAGCCCTCCAAACTGAATGAATATGGCAAGTGTGGTAGGCAGAATAATGGTCCCCCCAGACCTGTCTATATGCTGGTTCCTGAGCCTGTGAACAAATGAGGTTCCATGGCAAAGGAAAATTAATGTGGCAGATGGAATTAAGGGTGCTAATCAGCTGATCTTTAAATAGAGATGATCTTAAAAATCTTTAAATCCTGGATGATCCAGGTAAACACAATGTCCTTGTGGAAGTGGAAGAGGCAGGCAGAAGAGCAGAGTCAGAGGGAGACATGACTACAGAAGGATGGTCAGAGAGACGCAGTACTGCTGACTGTGAAAATGGGGGAGGGGGCCATGAGCTAAGGGGTGTGGGCAGCCTCTAGAAGCTGGAGAAGGCAAGGAAACGGACTCACACAAGAGCCTCCAGAAAGGAGCACAGACCTGCCGACATCCTGATTTTAGCCCAGTGAGACCTTCTGGACTTCTAACCTATGGCAAGACACTACTACTGTAAGATAATAATTTGTGTTGTTTAAAGCCGCTAGAGTTTTTGGTAATTTGGTACAGGCGCAGTAGAAAACTAATACAGCAACGTATTCCAAAGAGGCTTAGATTCAGGGTGAGACGTTACATTTTTGCCTTAAGGTATATTCTTTAAAAAGAGTTTACAGGGGGCTTCCCTGGTGGTGCAGTGGTTTAGAGTCCGCCTGCCGATGCAGGGGACACGGGTTCGTGCCCCGGTCCGGGAAGATCCCACACGCCGCGGAGCGGCTGGGCCCGTGAGCCATGGCCGCTGAGCCTGCGCGTCCGGAGCCTGTGCTCCGCAACGGGAGAGGCCACAACAGTGAGAGGCCCGCGTACCGCAAAAAAAATAAAAATAAAAGAGTTTATAATCTAGTTTATAATTCTGTTGAAGGAGATAAGGAAGGGAGATTTAATATGTTGGCACAGATGAATGGAATCAGTTCTTCACTTCCCATTTGATTCTCAATCTTTGTGCAATTTCTTATTCCGTTGATCAGAAGCCAGAAGAGAAGAGATACCTGGCACCCTGAACTTAATTGAAATTCTATTTTTCAAAATTTTTACTCATTTGTTTCCCCTGAAATAAATATTCACCACACACTAGGGGACTCTGATCTATTAGTGAAAATAGGACTCAGTAGTATAAAGAAGATTACTGCTTTTGAACCTCAAAGCAAAATACAGTATGTTACTCACTAGGATTGCTATTAGCATCTGGGGCAGGTCAGCTCTTTCCTGTGTGTGACCGTTCCACAAGCTACTGGACATTAAGCATCCCTGGCCCCTGCACACTAAATGCCAGCTGACCTCCCTCCCAGGCGACCCCGTGTCCCTTGACAACCAAACACACCCCACGTACACATCTAAATGCCCTCACCCCGGTCAAGAACTACCCACGGAGTGTTAATTAACAATGAATCTGATCTACTTACGGCAAGTTGCCTGGCCTGTTCTAATAAAACTCACTAATGGTCTTAACACACGATTCCAGCAGAATCAGGAATATTTAAGGCAATACAGTTTATAAAGTAACATAATGAGATGATTGGTACAAAGAACAGATAATGGAAATAAACCGGAAATGTTCACTGATTTAGGAAAATAAAAATAGCTGTGGCCCAACATTTGACAAACCAAGAGAAGATATAAATCTATAAATCTGTCATTTAAATAACACAAAAAAATAATCAGAGTCCTAAGGCTTCTTAAGAATCTCAGACAGCTCCCAGTATTTTCTAGGACTATGACTGGGCCTGGCTACTCGGGCATCTCCAAAAGACCTTACCCTTTATTTCTCACCAACCAACTATTAGGAAACTATACAGGGACTTCCCTGGTGGTCCAGTGGTAAGACTCCTCGCTCCCAATGCAGGGGGCCCGGGTTCCATCCCTGGCCAGGGAACTAGATCCCGCATGCATGCAGCAACTAAGAAGTCCGCATGCCACAACTAAAGATCCCGCGTGCCGCAATGAAGACCTGGTACAGCCTAAATAAATAAACATTAAAAGGAAAAGAAAAAGAAACTATACAGAGCACTTCTTGCTACTTCAAAGTGTAAATATGTATTCCTTTTTAAAAAAATAAAATCAGTGCTTTGGATCTACAATTTTGGTCATTATCTTGCTGGGAAACAAATTAATTTGTGAAACCAGCTGTGAGGGGTCTGACCATATGCCGTGACTCATTGGCACAGAATCAACCTGAAAAGCTAAGAATATAAGAAGAGCAGGTTTTACCAACTGCTCAGGATATGCTCTTAGAAAAAACTAAAACAGCTCATAACCCAACAGAAATGAACCAAGAAACAGTAACACATAGTTTCCTCTGTTGGCTTATTTCCAGCTGACACTGCTCAGCCGAATGGCATCTCAACTTAAATTCCTCTGCTCCCTCCAAAAGATTTCCTCTAAATATCTTTCCATAGAAGGTGCCAAGGACAGTCTGCTGAAAAGAAAGGAATAAAAAAGTATTTGTCATTAGCCCAGGAGAGGAGAAGAGAAGCGGGTGGAAAATGGGCCAACAAGGACTTACTGGACAAAAGTAGGTGTTCTCCACGATGTGATGGGCCACCATGCCGTTCTCAGCAGAGAGAGACATGATGAAGAGCAAAGCATCCCGGGCCTGCTGGCCTACAGTCCCCTCCCGGTGAATGAAGGGAATCAGAAGAGAGAAGATGAGGAAGTTGGCAGCCCCTTGGTCCTCGCTAGTGTGGAAGAAGAGTTCCAGGATGGATGGATCTTTGGCAAGAATGGAACAGAGCTGATTGAGCAGGACAACCAGCTTCCCCTCCACAGTGGGGGTGGTTGTTCCTGAACAAGAGCTCAGCAACATCATAAGGGGCTTCAGGATGGGCTTGTGATGCAGCAGAGGCTGGTGGGACTGGGTGATCAACATCTCATACATCTTTAGCTGCTCCATTTTAGTCTCATCAGTAAATTCCCGTCTCAGACTCCAAAGGAAGAGTTTTTCCATGATGTTCTCAGAGACCACAAATTCCAGGATTGGCCCCATGGCAGCATCCCTGGCTTGCTCTTCAATCAGCAAAAAGAGCATGTGTTCTACATAGTTCTGTACAGCACTGGCCTCATCTGGAGGGATGAACCCATATTTTGCCTGGGTGTTCTTCAAGGGGTCATGCTTCTCTAAGATTTTCACAACCTGAAACCAAATTAAACATGTGTCATCCATCTGATGTTTATCATAACTACAAAAACACACCACTGCTAATCGTACCAAATCTTCATGGAAAATGTAAGAGCCATGACCCCCAACAAGATGCATGTGAGCATTCTGTGTCTCCCTCTCATGAGAACAAAATGAAGGGGTTAAACTACAGAAAGAAGATGTCTGAAGTTGTTCATTTTTCATAGTGACAAATGTTGGCAACCTAAATGTCAAAGAAAGTAATATGGTCATGTAAATTAAGCTACATGCATTCCTGGGCCTATTATTATGAAGACTATTAAGCAAAATGAAAAATAAAAAACCTGTAAGTGATATGCCAGATGAAAAAATAAGCCACTTGTATATAGTTAGATCCATCATTATCAACTATGTCAAAAACACGCAAGTGAAAAAAGACTGAAAAGAAACATGGAAAAACAGTAATCGCTTTTGTGTCCAAAGTAATGACAAGTTCTTAAATTTTTTTCTAAACTGTCAAGGATATAATTCACTTTGTTATAAAGCAGAAACTAAGACACCATTGTAAAGCAATTATACTACAATAAAGATGTTTAAAAAAAAGAATAGTGCTTTTAGGGACTTCCCTGGTGGTGCAGTGGTTAAGAATCCTCCTGCCAATGTAGGGGACACGGGTTTGAGGCCTGGTCCGGGAAGATCTCACATGCCGTAGAGCAACAAAGCCCATGCGCCACAACTACTCAGCCTATGCTCTACAGCCCGCATGCCACAACTACTGAGCCCGTGTGCCACAACTACTGAAGCCCGCGCACCTAAAGCCCGTGCTCCGCAACAAGAGAAGCCACCGCAATGAGAAGCCCGCGCAACACAACGAAGAGTAGCCCCCAGTCGCCACAACTAGAGAAAGCCCACACGCAGCAACAAAGACCCAATGCAGCCAAAAATAAATAGATTAAATAAATTAATTTTAAAAGTAATAATAATAGTGCTTTTAAATTTTAAAATACACTAAATAAGTAAGACTACCCGTGTTCTCCTACAAATAGAGTTGATTTGGAGATTTCAGCAGCGGGACACAGCTCCTCAATGCCCTTGACAGAATAATAGCCCTCTCTCCTCTACCTGGATTGGCACCCTCTTCAACCAAGCACGCATCATTAGGAAGGATGAAAGGAAACGGATGAACTGATGAACAAGTGACACGTACCTAGCAGAATCCCCGAACATACGGCGTATGTTGAAATGTTAAGCACAAAGAGTTTGAATTGTGCATTTTTTTTAAGCCAGAAAAAAAAATTGAGATAACCAATTACAAAATAAAGCCCTAAAGCACAGGGTTTCTATTTGGGATAATGAAAAAGTTTTGGAAATAGTGGTGATGGTTGCACGACACTGTGAATGTAGTTAATGCCATTGAATTATACACCTAAAAATGATGAAGATGGCAAACTTTGTTTTATATATATACATATATATATATATATATTTTTTTTTTTACCACCAAAAAAGAAAAAATCTATTAACTGTAAAAAATAAATAAATCTCATGTGACAGCCTAGGTGTTTCTCTCCCTTACCACTGCTGGCATTTGAACACTTCCTAACTCTCTCTGCCCATCAATACTTAATTTCTACTTTGGGACCTGAAAATTAAAACAATTTTATATCTCAACCTCCATTTAACTTTATGACTTGGAATTTCTACGATAATATCCATTCAATTTACTTCCTTTAAAGTGTATATACATGTTAATTTTTTAAAAATCAAACATTTTATCAACATTTTTAACTTGTTCCTTTTTGCCTTTCTGAACTGCATGTTCTGTGGAATGTTTAACTTCTGCCATACCCTCCCAGCCCAGTTCTAGGACATGCTGTTACGTGTTCTGGTATTTAGGTTATAGAATTTTTGCAAGTCACTGTGGAAGCTGGCAAAGGTACAAGGCTATGTCAGCATTCATGAGCAATGAGGGAAATTTATTTCTCAGGGAAAAGTCTAAGTTCTTCCCCTGGCAGAAGGAGAAAAAAGGAACCTTTATAGACTAGGCTAGTATATCCTTATGAATGAGTAGATTTCCACAGAATCTGTAATCTCCATCAACTTCCATTATAAAATTAAAAATACTGTCAGGAAAAACATCACCCCAACACCCCTGAGTTGACAATGTCAACGAGGAAGCCCTCGGTTAGCCACTACCCAGGAGGTACACAGCTCAGTGACTGGTGGTCTGGGTCTCCCCACTGGCCATCCCCTCTCCTTGGCTGCGCGCGGACTGCAGAGTGCCCCCACCATCCCCCAACCTCCAAGAAGCCCTCCACGACTCCTCGCAGGCCTGAGTATCTCTCTGGCAGAAATGCTGGGACCTACTGTGCTCCTTTCCCTTGGCTCTGGCCTTGACATCTCACAGCGTGGGGCTGCAGTACCACATTTGTCCAAAAGGGGACTCCACCTCAACACAGCATGCTCTCCAGCCCCGAAGCCCCAACTTCAAGGCTCCACATTCTGAAGAACAGATTAGCTCTACATTTTACCAGTTCTATAATTTCAAAGTCCACATATTGAGTTTACTTATGAGAGCTATCTACACAGCTGGGCCTCGGGGTAGAAATGTAATTATACTTGTCATGTGTGCTCAGGCTGTCTAAACTATCTAAAATTGGGACTGTGCATTATACATTGATAGTGGCACAGCAAATTAGCTCAATCTTTCTGGAAAACAATCTGGCAACATGTAACAGAAGCTATAAAGTCGTTCCTGCCCTTTGACTTGTTAATCTCACTTTGGGGAAAATGCCAAAGGAAACAACACAAAATAATTTGTTTTAAAATGTTCATGCCAACAACATTTTCAGTAATGAAAAATAAAAATATTATTGACCCAAACGGTCAAGAATAAGAGAATTATAATCACGATGTTACATCACTATACACTAAAGCTATTAAAAATAAACACTAAGTGAATCATATCATTACACGCCAATATATACAAGAAATAATTTAAGTTAAAAACTAAATATATTGATAAATAGATGTATGACTAGAAGTGAGTCTGAAAAGATACAAATGAGATTTTAAGGTTAATTAGTTCTTCTTTCCTGTAAATTGATCTAATAAATAAAAACAAAGTAATTTTGTACTAATGTCTAAGAAAAGGATCAAAACACGGAGTTAAAAACAATAATTCTCAGAAATTCCTAAGCAATATAAATTTTTACATATGCATAGGTATTTATACTATATGCATGCCTGTAAATATTTATAAAATATCGAAATATATATATGTAATGTAGACCAAAACTATTTACATGATCACAAGCTACATTTTTCTCATGAATTAATCTTCACTTACTTATTCAAACGCAGTCCTCTGCAAAAAGACCTACTTTTGGTGGGGGTGGGGAGGGCGGTGGCTATGAAAAACCTAAAAAAGATTTCATTCTGAGATTTTTATACAGAATGTAAACTATTCAGCAGCTTTTAAAATGAAGCATCTCTCTCTACCCCCCTTTATAGAAGCTCTTCTACTCCGCCTTCCGGGTTCATGGGCAGAGAAACATGAAAACAGAGCTGTAATAACCCACCAAGATAGAAGGTCTGTTGATCATTTGGAACACAGCCCTTTACTCACTCCCGTCCCAGGCCTGGAGGTTTTCCTGCCTAGAAGATGGGTGTGTTACCACCAGGGCCTGTGAGTCATGGAAAACACAACGCTCAGCAAAGTGCTGATTATGCCTGTGTTGCCACTTGTCCTTAACCTCCCTCCTTAGGTGTCAGGACCCTCCCAGGCCACCTCCCTCTCCCTTCCAGGCAGGCACACCCATGACCTGCTTTTACAAGTGGGCTCTCCGGGCCCACACCCTGGGCCTGGTTCCCATCTTGACAGGGAATGCCTAGGAAACTTCTTGGCTAGAGCACAACTGGCATTGAAGTGCCAAAGATCCTCTGTTATGATGTCCCAAGTTAGCTGCCCAGGTGGTGTCATAGTTCTTTCAGTTTCTGTAAGCTGATTCCTGATGTGACCTCTATTTTTCCTTATTTTTTCCCTTGGGTCCTCTTCTCACATCACTCCCACCGAAGTCCAATATTCCTGGGCCCCTGATTTCTGCTTGCTGGGATCTACTATGGATCCATGATCTCATGCTGCTTCCCCAGGCCTGGCCCACTCCTCTGATTACCCTCTATCTTATACTCTCAACCTTCCCTCCGATTCCCCAGCTCTGGCTGCTTCTCAGCTATATACTCTCAGGCTCAGGGATTCAGTTAAGGGGAAAAAACACAATTATGGTGGCTGGAGAGATACAAGTAGGAAAATACAGTTTGCAAATATTTCCTTTACTAAACAATTTCCTTCGTCAGGCTAAACAGCATTTAACAAACTGATCAACCCCTGATAAACCCCACGCTCATTAAGTCGCTCATTAAGTATGTAAGCCAGCTGAGATCAGATACAGCACTGTAAATGGTTTACCAATCACAGCTAGGCATTTGTTGATCTACAAACTTTAACATATATAAGCTGGTGTGTGTATATATATATATATATATATATGGATCATGAGCCTAGATCACATATTGTGACTCTAAAAAGAAAAAAATACACAAAAAATAAAGAAAAAGAAAAAAATACACAAAAAATCAATAGTGTGAAACAATGGTATACAAATTATCATCTGACCAATACAGCTAAATTTTAACCTAACTTCAAAGTCATTTGACCTATAAATATGAAGATCATTGGAGATCAATAAGATGAACAAATAGCATATTTCTTTCATTAAGGAATATCAGCTACTGCCATCCTTAGCTCCAATGATGGCCCCCCACCACTCAGTGATAATGGGCCTGAATTTCAAATATTCACAAATTCTAAATAGGAAGTTCAAATGCTTTCAGAATGAAAGATATACATAAATCACATAATCACACCTCAAGCTAAAAAATTATTATTCTTCATGATAAACACAAGTGTTTCTCTGATGGAGCTTTGACTCCATCTGACTATCATTCTATTTCTTATACACATGCATATATTAGTAGATGACTATTTATACTACTTTGGTTAGAGCCTAGTTACTTCAAGGAAGTCACGTGAGTACAACCCATACTTCCAAATCCTTTGGAATGCTAATTTAAAGTGGCACTGTGGAAAAAAACCAAGTTCCTAAGCAACATTTTCCATCACACAGAAGAAGGACAGGATTTAGTGATCAAGCCAAATTCCACTTAATGTACCAAATTAACTACAACAAAAGTACATTTCCATCCAGTTCCTGTTTATTACTTAGCAGCTGTGTCTTTCGATTTAGGGTTATTTCTTACACACCTATTCCCATGGGAGACCTTTACGGAGTCATTTCTTATCATATTAAGATAACAGCCTAATAATATATGTGTACTTGCAGAACTTGGTTAATGTCAGCTCCAATCCTGAACTACAGAGATGTGTCTACATCTGGAATTAAACCTGATAAAGCAGAAACTATACATGCCATACTTCCTTGGGACCAAAGTAGTCTAGTAATTACTCTAACAAAGAAACATGGTAGGAGTATCAATCAATAAAATAACATAGTAACCTAACCTTTAAGTTAGGTATATATAAATTTTTTTTTTAATTTCAGTATCAGGGGAGGGACTGAAGAGTAATGATATATGTAATAATATTTCAGAGAACCCTGTAATTCCAACCACAGTGAAAACAGACTTATCACCGAGCATACAGTGGGAGAGCTTCTGACTTCTCAACATATTCAACCACTTTAGAGTCTAATAGAGGCACAACTCCATGCCCTGGCCCTCTAAAGAAGCATAGCTTTTGTTCTGCTTTACTTTCTACTGTGAAGTTTAGAGCTACTTGAAAAGCTGAGAAGAGAGACACACATTTTTTAAATGTTAACAAACATCACTTTACTAAGATACTGAGAAGGTTAATCAGAGTTCTGTAATATTTTCTAACTTTTCATCTCTCAAAGACTTCATGTAATTTCTCTCTGTCATTTAGTCTATGACAAGGCACAGACCAAAAGAGTGAAGATGAAGAGAGTGAGGGAATGAGTGTCACAGGGAACAGGCTGGAATGCAGATCTCAAAGCCATGTATAAGTGCCCTTTGCTTTTTTAATGGAGTCAGGCTACTTGGAGCTCTATACAGGTTACCATACATAGGACATATTTTTTATTATTGTAGGAGGACATTTGACTTACTTAATCCAGATGATTCAGTTTTTTCTCATCCCCGTCCCCTTCCAAGAAGAAAAAGGCTACTAAATCCACTAGCTTTTCTTTATCCATCACCATTACTCTATCTGAACTCTGAAATGTTCTTAGCTCAAAAAATTGTATAATAGCTTGTATTTGGAGGCTGAGGGGGGTAAGGAGAAGCTTTGCGCCATTAACAAGCACACAGAAATGTGCATTTCCAATTGATTTTTTCTCACCTCTGTTCTCCTGGCTTTAAGAGCAGACACCATTTAGTACATAACTAATACTGATTCGGTATGTGAAAGGAGAGGATAGAGAATGAATAGAGCAAGGGCCGTGAAGTTTCACGAAGTAAAAATGTGCCATTAAGGATACCTAGTGTGGGACTTCCCTGGTGGCGCAGTGGTTAAGAATCCACCTGCCAATTCAGGGGACACGGGTTTGGTCCCTGGTCCAGGAGGATCCCACATGCCGCGGAGCAACTAAGCCTATGCGCCACAACTGAGCCTGCGCTCTAGAGCCCGTGTGTCACAACTACCGAGCCCGTGTGCTGCAGCTACTAGAGCCCGTGCGCCTAGAGCCCGTGCTCCACAACAAGAGAAGCCACTGCAATGAGAAGCCTGCACACCGCAATGAAGAGTAGCCCCTGCTCACCACAACGCAGCAGTGAAAGCCCATGCGCAGCAATGAAGACCCAACACAGCTAAAACAAACAAACAAACAAAATGCAACAACAACAAAAGAATACCTAGTGTGTGTGTGGTGGCGGGTTAGTTCACATGGCGATATACTTGGGCAGTTTGTTATCTGATGGACCAATACTTCTTGCTCTCTCTTCCATTCAGAAGAAGCAAAGGCAAGAGATAGAAACAACAGTCTACTAGACTATAAACCGTTCTTATAGACTACTATAAAAATTAAACATTCTTGGGGCTTCCCTGGTGGCGCAGTGGTTGAGAGTCCGCCTGCCGATGCAGGGGACATGGGTTCGTGCCCCGGTCCGGGAAGATCCCACATGCCGCGGAGCGGCTGGGCCCATGAGCCATGGCCGCTGAGCCTGCGCGTCTGGAGCCTGTGCTCCGCAACGGGAGAGGCCACAACAGTGAGAGGCCCGCGTACCGCAAAAAAAAAAAAAAAAAAAAAAAAATTAAACATTCTCTTTCTCTCCCCGACCCCTTCCTCTGAAGATCACTGATCATTAAATGCAAGTCTAAGGTTCTTACTGGTAGCAATTTATAGCAAATGTTTTAATATCAGTATATGTTTTCCAAGTCTCCTAGTTCTTCTAAAGTTGCATTAACCAGGCGGAGGGATGTTCTAGGCAGAAAGAAGAGGAAGTGCCTAAGGCAGAGAGGCATGAAACAGCACGAGGTGCGCTGCCAGGAGAGGGGGTGGCTAGGAACTCCAAGTAATTTTGCATTTCTGGAGACTAAATGAGAGACAAGGAGTGAAAGAGGCCACGACATAAAGAGCCCTATCTGCCATCCTGGCCTGTAGGTGGCCAGATGCCACTGAAATGTCCAACTACAGGAATGCCCCAGACAGAATCTGGGTTTTAGGTTCGTTGCTCTGTCTACTACAGCACAAGATGGCACCTCAGAAGACAAGAGGACGTACAGGCCAGAGGCTACTTCCTAGAGCCTGGATTCTCCAATGTTAACTATTCCTGGATGTCCACTACAGAACTATTCTGAGGATAACATGAGAGCACTGGACCCAGGGACCGGTTTGGAAACTCAAGTGCACCACTGGGTCACTCAAGGTCTCTCCCCTGGCGACCCCCCCTGAATCTCAGACTGCCTCAGATGGTGCCTCGGATGATGGATGGCTGTATAACCAGCTGTCCCTGACAGACTGCAAAGTGTAGGTGGGTAAGCAGGTATCCTTGACCACCACTCAAGGTCTGAAGTAGAAGCTCCTAGTGAACAGTAGAACAGAACCTGCCGAATATACGTTAATTATGCTGAATTTGTACTGAAGTGTCCTAACAAACAGAAGCACTCTGGACACCACTGACTTTTGTTGCCTTCATTTTCCCTAACTTCACATCTGAAAAAGCATGGTACTTGCCAGCTAATGGAACATTTTGGTAAATAGAATGTTGTCGCCCAGTTCTGTCTACACATTTCCTACCAGCCTTACAGTTTTCTTGGGTTGCCTCAGGGGAACCCGGGGGCTACGTCACACTAGTCACAGAAGTTTGTGTCAGATTGCAGCTCATTTCCCAGTCCTCTGCAACTGCTCTTCATCCGCCCCCAGCCTGAACAACTCACAGCAAAGCGCTAATGCATGAAACTCCAAAAGCGCTAATGCATGAAACGCCAAGAGCAATAAGTAGCCCTTATTTCTATCAGCTGAAAGTCTCACTCCTTACCTCAAACTTAGCCCCACAGCTCTGCCTTGCCCTGACTTCCTCACCTTTTTTATTTCTAACCATCCAAAAAAGGCAAAGCTGAGCATTTGTTCCTAATACCCCTTCTCTAAAATGTTCTTTTCCTTTCTGTCATCAAATCCTTCTCTTCCCACAGTCAAGCTAACAAAATCTCACTTCCTGGATTTCACAGGCCATTTCCATCTGTAACAGTCCCTTCCCTTGACTTAATTCCTGTGATCAATATTATTCATTTTATAATAATGTATCTCCCGTTGTCATCCAAACTAGCTTATACATTCCTTAAAAGCCCAAAGGAAGGCTTATACATTTCTATGTCCCACCTGTGACGCCCACAGTGAGGTAGTTGAAGTTTGGGCTCAGTAAATCTCCATTTAACAATACAGTCGGTCCTGCGTATCCGCGGGTTCTGCACCTGCAGATTCAACCAATCATGGATCGAAAATATTTGGAAAAAAATTTCAAAAAGTTCCAAAGGGCACAACTTGAATTTGCTGCACACTGGCAACTATTTACATAGCACTTACATCATATTTACACTATTCACCTAGTATTTACCCTGTATTAGATATTATAAGTAATCTAGAGATGATTTGGAGGATGTGCAGATGTGCGTAGGTTATATGGAAATATCATTTTATATAAGGGACTTGAGCATCCACAGATTCTGGTATCTGCTGGTGTCCTGGAACCCATCACTCACAGATACCAAGGGACGACTGTAATCACATTGACATCGACATGAATTTCTTCAACCAGTATTTTTATTCATAAAGGTAACAGTAAGGCCCTCAAGAGCCTTTGGAACTAGAGAGAGACTGAGGGCATTTTCCAGATTTATTTAAAAGGAAAAATTAAGACTAAAGGGGTAAGAAACTTGGCCAAAGTTAAAGAAATGGCTGAAACGATAATGAGACCAAGAGTGTACCCCCTTGATGAAAGGAAGTGTTTAATAAACTAAACCCCAATCCCTCTGACAAAGTAATCCTTACCCTCAACTCAATATTTTTCTGCATTAAACAGAGGGTGGTATGCGTCAGCACTAAAGTACAATGCCAAAGGTAATTACTCTAATTATCTGGAAAATTCCTGAATTACTTTCTTCCCATTGCTAAAGCAGATGTGCCCTTAATATCCAGAGCAAACCCATGAAGACTATAACAGTAAAAAGTCAGAGAAGGGGAAATGCATAAGAAAATCTTGGAAGCTTTACACTGGATACTGACAAGAAGCCACAAAGTGTAAATGACCCAGAAGCAGAACTGATTTTGTTTTTGATCTAAACTGTGTCCCCTTATAATTGCTGTGATTTACAGGCTCAGTGCTTTAACCCATGGGCTGTTTCCGGCCACAGGAAGGAACTGGGTAGTCATTAAAAAACTGTCACATAAATAGCCACTTACCAGCTCACCTGGGGAGTGTAATGCTGTACAAGTAGTAAAGAATGCCAATTTTATTTATTTTACTACTTGTAAACTCCCTGAGGAAAGGGGCGAGCTGGTAAGTTTCCTGACCATTCAACACTTAATTATCCATACAAGCAGATCAGAGAAGAGTCACAGAGAAGTCAAAATGAATAATCAAAAAAACTTTTATAATCAGCTTTGTAATGAATTCAGATACTTCCAGGCACCTTCTTTCTTTAAATGAATAGGGACCACCAGCCTGAAAAATGCTAGAGCACAGAGGTCAAATACGCTGGTCTTGGAGTCATGGGACCAAGGTCTCAGTACTTGATTGGAAACTCACTAGTCGTATAATCTCAAGCAAGCTATTTAACCTCTATAGTTTTCCATTCCCTCATCTGTAAAATGAGGAACCTAAAACCAACTGCCTTACTGGTTTGCGGAGAAGATTAAATGTAAGGTATTTGATGTATTTGGCACAACACTTGGCAAATATTTAATAAATATGTATTTTAGTATTGGTAGCGTTTAAGGACTGAATGGAAATCAGCAAGGAGGAGGGAAAGAAAGAGGATGTACTCATGGTCAAGTGTATTGCAAAGTGAAGGACAAGTCACTTGAAGGCCAACTGCTACTCTTATAAAAATATCTGAGGAACATGCATGTCCCCTAATTGCTTTCGTGAAAACCAAGGTTTTAACCAACTACCTATTCTAGGAATGCAAGCAGAGAAATTTGCTTTTCTTCCTACCTGAAAGGGTTTCCTCCCTATGTTTTCTGGAAGCCCACCTGTCACACAGGTTGGGAACCCTGGTTCAGTGCAATAGAGGCCTCTAGGGCTACCTAACCAGCAGAGAAGGTGGAACTCATACATTACCTGCGCCCAGTGGTTTTTAAATACAATCATGCATGTTTCTGGGTCAACTCCCTGCAAGCTCACAGCCTGCCGGAGTTTGCCTTCTGTCGCAACCGATGACATCATAAGCCTTCAAAAACCAAATGCTTCTAAGTCATATTTAATTTTCATGAAAATTTGGTAAGCAGTCACTAACTTTCAAGTATCACAGTAGAAATGTAACTTCTTCACATTTCATTGTCACCTTCGAAACCTGTAATGACAATAACAAAAAATGCATCCCATTACATTCATATATTAAATAGGACACTGATTTAAGTTAAAATCAAAACACAGACATTCTCAAAGTCTAACACTGAGCAAAATATCAACAAAATAGACATTTATACTCAACCTAAAGCCTTTCTTCTGTTTTCTCTCACTTTGCTACTATATAAAATAATGATGCTACCAAAGCTACATGAATAAATTAAACAATTATTGGATTTATTCTCTCCACTATCACCAACCACAACCCCCTAGATTATTATTCTATATCACTCAAATCTAGTTTCCAGAAGCAATAAACTATGATAGCAATGTTAGTGGTATGTAGAAACACCCAGAAACAGGAAAATCGTTAGTCAATAGTGATTGAAATAAATGGCTTGATGTAACTTAGGGGAGTTATAACACGGCACCCAGACTCCTGGGTCCAATAATACCAATTATTTTAATCAATGACTGTCATAATGGAATTGAAAACATTCTCAGTCATTTCGTGGCTACAACCTAAGTTAAGGTTTCCAGCTTTCCTGAAAAATAAGAGAATTCCAAGTAACCTTGACAAATCATACAGAAATGATCCATCAAAAACAAGACAGTGCTTACTTGGTGTGAGGACAAGGCAGCGGCGCACTTATCGATGAAAAATGAGTTATGTGGACAAAATATGAAGAAAGCCTGACCCAACAGGGCCAGTGGGGAGAAAAAAAGATACTGAGGTCACAGAGTATACAGGCAATGTGATCCAGTTGTGTGGTGCTAACTCTCTGACAAAAGCACTAAGATACTGGTATTATTCTCTTAGATTCATCAGCCCAAGAAAGGACTGGGAACAGTTCAAAACGTTATTTGTTTAGTGTACAGACTAGAGAGAGTTCAGAGAAAAGTAATTACATTATAATTACCAGAGCACTGGAAAACAAAGTCCATGATAAAATTTCCAGACTTGTAGTACCAAAAGATTAAAAAAAAAAAAAAGAGGCTATATTTTCAACTGAGTAACTAACATGAAGGGTATTACAAGGAGAACACTGATCAACTATTCCTTCTATAAACAATAAAATGTGAGAGAGGGGACTTCAGGTGATGATTCAGGTTAGACTTATTGATCAAGTTCTTTGTGGGAAGAGGAATTAAACACTGGAAAATAGTTAAAGGAATATTCAAAACAAGTACTTCTGTTGGCGTAGAAGACTTACTAATCAACATTAAAAGATCTTTATAATAAATTTTAGTACATGAGAAAAGAAAACATGTAATAATTAATAATTTTGGGGAAAGAAACATTTCTTAAGGAGAATGATGGGGGATTAAGGCGTGTGGAAAGAGGGAAGCCTGTTAGAATGAGGACTGCATAGATATTGTAAGTGAAACAGTTTACATGTATCTTTCATGACTATGTTTTATTATGTAAATTGGTGAATTCCCCAACATATAATTCTTAATAATACAAATGTGTTGTTTTCTTTTTTTAAAAAATAAATTTATTTATTTATTTATGGCTGTGTTGGGTCTTCGTTGCTGCACACAGGCTTTCTCTAGTTGCGGCAAGCAGGGGCTACTCTTCTTTGCGGTGCACGGGCTTCTCATTGCGGCGGCTCCTCTCATTGCGGAGCACGGGCTCTAGAGCACAGGCTCAGTAGTTGTGGCGCATGGGCTTCGTTGCTCTGCGGCATGTGGGATCTTTCTGGACCAGGGCTCGAACCCATGTCCCCTGCATTGGCAGGGGGATTCTTAACCACTGTGCCACCAGGGAAGCCCAAATGCGTTGTTTTCAATAAGACATTGTCCATTACCAACATGGCCCTTTGCCACTGAGACACATGTTACACTGCGCTGAACTGGTGTTTTAAAAATCAGGAGTGTCTGCCCATGCACGCAGAGTATGTGTTCCCAGTCACACACACACACACACACACACACACACACACACTGCCTGTGATCCTCCCGCCACTCTCTTGACCTCACTTTGGTTCGCAGGCTAGCCCTTCTAGATGGTATCTCATTGTGCAACCCTGTTTTAAGTGATAAGAGATAAAACAAGTTCTGATTCAACTTCCTTGTTGTCCTAAACACTACATTTCTTTGAAAATGTCAAGGTCTCTTATTCAGATGGTGTAATGATAATAACGAAGAAAATCAAAGTGTTTGTTGGGTTTATCCCAGAGGTTGAAAAAGTAGAAGACTCTCTGAGATGCCTTCCAGCTCTGGGATTCTCGGATTCTTCTTCGAAGGTATGAAGGGAACATAAATCATGCCAATTGCCTCTAAATCAAAAATAGACAGATGCTCTCTAAGACCCTTCACATTAGTTCTCAAAGGGACTTCACATGCAGTCTTTTCAGGCAGTGAGACCGCAGTACAGGCAGGATAAATTTCTTAGCCGAGGCCAAAAACTTACAAGTCAGTTTTGACGGAGACAGAAATGTCTCTGGACTCCTAGTCCAGTGTTCTTTCTAGAAACTGTATTCTCCTTGCTCCTGGCTATAATCCCTAGCCCTAGTCCCTTAAGGAATCTGTATCTTCTCTGAGAAAAGTACATCTCGGTTGATGCTTATCCAATCATACTCTTGAGGCAGATGCCTGAAAAATCTAAATATGCCATGAATGTAGAAACCACAACATCGAGAGAACCTGGGAGAGAAAGCAGAGGGGGAGGCAAGTCCAGCAAGCCACGTTTGGGAAGCGAAAAGCTATTGCAGGAGACCCTGTCAAAGAAAACACCACCTCAGCACCCAGAAGCCACTCTCTCTCTCGTTCCCAGGTTAAAGTGCTAAAGCACTGGCATGTCCCCAGGGCAGTGTGAAAACGAAAGAGATGGCGCCATATTCACGAGCGATGTTTAAGGACACATTTCCTCAAGCACCAAGGTTTTCAACATATTTCTGCATTTTCCTGTTATCAGCCTTTCCTTTTTCCAATTCCAAGCATTTTACTTAACTCTCAGACAACAGCTAAAAATCCCAAATGAAGAAAACAGAAGGACAATACTAAGCAAAAGGCTGTGAGCAGGTAGGAGAGGCTGCAGGCGCTAGATCGTGTGCTTATGGCACGTGGCATCGCTGGATGTCACCGCTTCTTGCCCTCTGCTCTCTTCAGCCTAAGGCATCTGAAGTCGGGAATGGTTAGGGTAAAGCTTACTGCTCTTGGCACACATGCAGCCTGTTCTTGCCATAAATACACACATGCACATCAACTCGAATTTCATACCTGAGAGAAAGCTCTAGAAATTGTTTAGCCCCTAACAAGTGATTTTTTTCCTTTCTTCAAACAAACCACCACCAACAAAAAATACCCAAAGGACTCTTCCCACAGTGGTTGCATGTGGTATTGTGGTACGGTTGTTGAGGTTTTTGGTCTTGCGGGGGAGAGATGAGCTATCAAAGTACATGTATGTATTATGTATGTACGTATGAACATACGCTGAGATATTAGCACAGTTTCTATACTTCAAAGACAGAACCGACTATATTATTTCCAAAGACATTACTGAGTGGTCACATTTATATATCTCATTAATATTATATATAAAAATATTTTCCATCAATAAGGAGAGGAAAATTCTATTAAATATTGTCGAAGACAGAGATAACTGACATAAGAATTACCTATATTTTTATTTGCCCTTTTTTGAAAATGTATGGTATCTTTTATTTGACTATGAAAAAAGCACAAGCATATGCTTCCATATCACAGAATTATAAAATGTACCATATAATCATAAAAGCCTAGATTCTAGTCATCTAGATCCTACCTCTTTCCAATGTAAAAATTCCTTCTACCTCCCTCCCAGACAGACATCTTATCTAATTTCAGACCCTCTCAAAAACTACAATACCTAGGAGAGCTGTAAATGGGTCAAAATCACATTTTTTCCTGAACTACCAATGACTATATTTTAATATAGCTCTCTTTCACTATCAGGCTGGACTTATAATGTATACGTTTTGGCATTTAATTATATATTATTTCATACCATCCTTCAATTCTTTTACATATTTAAATATAATATCCTCTAATAATGGACTATAAAAAAATCCTGAAGGGAAAGAAGTGGATGGCCACCTTAAGGGAGACACAGCCAAGGGAACATTTTTATTAAGGGAAAGGTGATCATATTTGTAGGTCTAATGAGAAGGAATCGACGAACATGGAGAATTTGAAGATACCGAAGAAAAAAAAAGGGGGGGGGGATTTTGATGGGGCAAGAGGAGGAGAAAGGCGAGGTCAAGAGCACAGTTAGGAGAGGCCTAGAGAAAAAAGAGAAGCACGGCCGAGTCTTTTCATAGTGAGTCACCAAATCTTGAACTGGATGGAAAGGCTCCCTTCCTACCTCTCCTTCTCCTTCCCTCCTGATATTCCTCTGGTTGGTTTCTGGAGACAGTCAGAGAGGATAGGTGGATTTAAAGTGGGGAACAAAGCACCAGGGCTAAGAGTTTTGAGCTCAGTTCTCCAAGCATGGAAGTCAGAAAACTCAGGGACGTAAGCTTTGACTGAGAGACAGGGCCCAGGACTCTAGCTCCAGCTCTAACCAGCAGGAGACTCTTGGTTTGGAACCTCGCTTCGGGGAGTACTTAGGACTAAATGATTATTTCTTAGGTCTCTCCCAGCTCAAAAGTCATCATTTTACATACTCTTTTGCAACTGTTATACTAATTGGGGAGGGGTAATCAGATAATCATTAAAGGAGGATAATGGCCATGGTACAAAAATCTTTGAAAGAATTCTAGTTGTAGACAGGATTCTACCTGTATTCTTTCACGATTAATGCATATTTCACTTAAGGAACCTAAAGCACAGAAATCAACCATCTCAAATATAATTTGTGTTTGGTTTGTTTTTTTCCTGAGCAACTGCCAGTAAAAAAACTCATTGTTTTAGAATGCACTTCGGAAGGCTCTGAATTGGCTGCTATTAAATACATAAAGAGTCTATTACTGTAAATAAATGTGCTTATCAAGTAAAATTCCATCTAAGGGTGAAGACTCTTCAAATATTGGGAAAACCTGAAGAGACGGGAACCGTGTGCCCTCAACTATAACTAATAGCAGTGGGGGGAATTCATTTTGGGTCAGACTACCTCAGACAACCTCTACTTAGAGCCTAATAAAATCCTATTAAGACTATATCCTCCCTGTTCTCTAATCCTCTGGCCCAGTTTCCTTTTCTCTCTTGCTGTCGTATCACATGGCAATACTGGGCTGTTGGAAATAAAGCCAGCATCTAATAGCCCCGACTCTCCTGGACCTTGTCCTAAGACTCCCTCAACTTGTTGGCTCATTCATTGTTCACTATCCATCATCTCAGTAAAGTACATCTTGTTTTGTTCCCTCAAGTTGTAGGTTACCAGTTAACACAGAGGGTGTACACAAAGAAAATTCTTGCAACCTGTGCATTCCAAATGGTTTCAGGCTTTGATAAATGCATGCCTCAAAATAGTAACCAGACTGCAGAAAACTGTTTTTAATGCCATGAAATAATTCCACCATGTTTTACATCTTAATTTCACTAAAATAAGCTGCTAGCCGACTAGGTCATACCCGAGTACCGTGCAAGTGACTGGTAAACAGAATAAATGGAGAAGAAAAATTAAAATTCAAAACATACCTAAAATGTGTTATGGGACTTAATTTTTAAGGCTGCTTAAGAAACTAAACCCCTAGTGGCAAGGATTTGGAATGTAAAAATTATAGCTTTTGAAAATTGTAGCAAGTGAATGGTGCCTGAACAGGAAAGTCTCTTATACACATGGAGTAATTTGTCAAAACGTGAAAACTGGACCACTCTTGGGCAAAGTCTCCCCAACAACCCAATCAATCACTATCACCTTCGTAGTATGCACCGTCCTGTCACATCACTATCTTGATGAAAGCTATTAAGGGACAACTCAGGAGGACGGCTTGAAGATGGCG
Organism: Delphinapterus leucas; assembly: GCF_059928025.1. NCBI lineage: Eukaryota > Metazoa > Chordata > Mammalia > Artiodactyla > Monodontidae > Delphinapterus > Delphinapterus leucas. The sequence goes on from NC_143133.1 coordinate 106,613,187, forward strand.
GAAGAGTAAGACACGGAGATCGCCTTCCTCCCCACGGATACACCAGAAATACATCTACACGTGGAACAACTCCTACAGAACACCTACTGAAGGCTGGCAGAAGATCTCAGACCTCCCAAAAGGCAAGAAACTCCCCACGTACCTGGGTAGGGCAAAAGAAAAAGAGAAAAAACAGAGACAAAAGAATAAGGACGGCACCTGCACCAGTGGGAGGGAGCTGTGAAGGAGGAAAAGTTTCCACACACTAGGAAGCCCCTTCGCGGGCGGAGACTGCGGGAGGCGGAGGGGGGAGCTTCGGAACCGCGCAGGAGTGCACAGCGACGGGTGCGGAGGGCAAAGCGGGGAGATTCCCGCACAGAGGATAGGTGTCGACCGGCACTCACCAGCCCGAGAGGCTTGTCTGCTCACCCGCCGGCGCGGGCGGGGCTGCGAGCTGAGGCTCGGGTTTCGGTTTTGGACGGAGCGCAGGGAGAGGACTGGGGTTGGCGGCTTGAACATAGCCTGAAGGGGTTAGTGCACCACGACTAGCCGGGAGGGAGTTCGGGGAAAAGTCTGCACCTGCCGAAGAGGCAAGAGACTTTTTCTTCCCTCTTTGTTTCCTGGTGCGCGAGGAGAGGGGTTTAAGAGCGCTGCTTAAAGAAACTCCAGAGACGGGCGCGAGCCGCGGCTAAAAGCGCGAACCCCAGAGACGGGCGGGAGACGCTAAGGCTGCTGCTGCCGCCACCAAGGGACCTGTGTGCGAGCACAGGTCACTCTCCACACCCCTCTTCCGCGGAGCCTGTGCAGCCCGCCACTGCCAGGTTCCCGGAATCCAGGGACAACTTCCCCGGGAGAACGCACGGCGGGCCTCAGGCTGGTGCAACGTCACGCCGGCCTCTGCCGCCGCAGGCCCGCCCCGCACGCAGTGCCCCTCCCTGCCCCCCCCCCACCCCCGGCCTGAGTGAGCCAGAGCCCCCGAATCAGCGGCTCCTTTAACCCCGTCCTGTCTGAGCGAAAAACAGACGCCCTCCAGCGACCTACACGCAGAGGCAGGCCAAATCCAGAGCTGAGCTCCTGTGAGCTGTGAGAACAAAGAAGAGAAAGGGAAATCTCTCCCAACAGCCTCAGAAGCAGCGGATTAAAGCTCCACAATCAACTTGATATACCCTGCATCTGTGGAATACCTGAATAGACAAGGAATGATCCCAAATTGAAGAGGTGGACTTTAGGAGCGAGCTCTATGATTTTTTTCCCTTTTCCACTTTTTGTGAATGAGTACGTGTATGCTTCTGTGTGAGATCTTGTCTGTATAGTCTTGCTTCCACCATTTGTCCTAGGGCTCTATCCGTCCATGGTTTTTTTAAAAAAAATTTTTTCTTAATAATTAATTTTAATTGCAATAACTTTATTATACTTTACCTTCGTTCTTTCTTTCCTTCCCTCCTTTAGACAACGAATCACCCCAAATTGAGGAGGTGGTCTCTGAGAGCAAGATTTATGATTTTTCCCCCTTTACCTCTTTTTGTGAGGGTGTATGTGTATGCTTCTGTGTAAGATTTTCTCTGTATAGTTTGCTTCCAACATTTGTCCTAAGGTTCTATCCGTCCCTTTTTTTTTTTTCTAAATATTTTTTAATTCAATAACTATATTATACTTTATTTTATTTTTACTGTATCTTCTTTCTGTCTTTTTTCCTTCTTTCCCTCCTTCCTTCCTTCCTCCCTCCCTCCCTCCCTCTCTCCTTTATTTCCTTCTTTGCTTCTTTCTTCCTTTCTTTCTTTCCTCCTTTCCTTCTTTCTTTCCTCATACTTCTACTAATTCTCTCTACTTTTTCTCCCTTTTATTCTGAGCTGTGTGGATGAAAGGCTCTTGGTGCTCCAGCCAGGAGTCAGGGCTCTGCCTCTGAGGTAGGAGAGCCAACTTCAGGTCACTGGTCAACAAGAGAGCTCCCAGCTCCACATAATATTAAATGGCGGAAATCTCCCAGAGACCTCCATCTTAACACCAGCACCCAGCTTCACTCAACGACCAGCAAGCCACAGTGCTGGACAACCTATGCCAAACAGCAAAACAGGAACAAAACCCCACCCATTAGCAGAGAGGCAGCCTAAAATCATAATAAGGCCACAGACACCCCAAAACACACCACATGACGTGAACCTGCCCACTAGAGAGACAAGATCCAGCCTCATCCACCACAACACAGGCACTAGTCCCCTCCACCAGGAAGCCTACACAACCCACTGAAACAACCTTAGCCACTGGAGACAGACATCAAAAACAACGGGAACTACGAACCTGCAGCCTGCAAAAAGGAGACTCCAAACACAGTAAGATAAGCAAAATGAGAAGACAGAAAAACACACAGCAGATGAAGGAGCAAGATAAAAACCCACCAGACCTAACAAATGAAGAGGAAATAGGCAGCCTACCTGAAAAAGAATTCAGAATAATGATAGTAAGGATGATCCAAAATCTTGGAAATAGAATGGACAAAATGCAAGAAACAGTTAACAAGGACCTAGAAGAAATAAAGATGAAACAAGCAACGATGAACAACGCAATAAATGAAATTAAAAATACTCTAGATGGGATCAATAGCAGAATAACTGAGGCAGAAGAACGGATAAGTGACCTGGAAGATAAAGTAGTGGAAATAACTACTGCAGAGCAGAAAAAGGAATGAAAAGAACTGAGGACAGTCTCAGAGACTTCTGGGACAACATTAAACGCACCAACATTTGAATTATAGGGGTTGCAGAAGAAGAAGAGAAAAAGAAAGGGACTGAGAAAATATTTGAAGAGATTATAGTTGAAAACTTCCCTAATATGGGAAAGGAAATAGTTAATCAAGTCCAGGAAGCACAGAGAGTCCCATACAGGATAAATACAAGGAGAAATACGCCAAGACACATATTAATCAAACTGTCAAAAATTAAATACAAAGAAAGCATATTAAAAGCAGCAAGGGAAAAACAACAAATAACACACAAGGGAATCCCCATAAGGTTAACAGCTGATCTCTCAGCAGAAACCCTACAAGCCAGAAGGGAGTGGCAGGACATACTGAAAGTGATGAAGGAGAAAAACCTGCAACCAAGACTACTCTACCCAGCAAGGATCTCATTCAGATTTGATGGAGAAATTAAAACTTTACAGACAAGCAAAAGCTGAGAGAGTTCAGCACCACCAAACCAGCTTTACAACAAATGCTAAAGGAACTTCTCTAGGCAAGAAACACAAGAGAAGGAAAAGACCTATAATAATGAACCCAAAACAATTTAGAAAATGGGAATAGGAACATACATATTGATAATTACCTTAAATGTAAATGGACTAAATGCTCCCACCAAAAGACACAGATTGGCTGAATGGATACAAAAACAAGACCCTTATATATGCTGTCTACAAGAGACCCACTTCAGACCTAGAGACACATGCAGACTGAAAGTAAGGGGATGGAAAAAGATATTCCATGCAAATGGAAACCAAAAGAAAGCTGGAGTAGCAATTCTCATATCAGACAAAATAGACTTTAAAATAAGGACTATTAAAAGAGACAAGGACACTACATAATGATCAAGGGATTGATCCAAGAAGAAGATATAACAATTGTAAATATTTATGCACCCAACATAGGAGCACCTCAATACATAAGGCAAATACTAACAGCCATAAAAGGGGAGATCGACAGTAACACATTCATAGTAGGGGACTTTAACACCCCACTTTCACCCATGGACAGATCATCCAAAATGAAAATAAATAAGGAAACACAAGCTTTAAATGATACATTAAACAAGATGGACTTAATTGATATTTATAGGACACTCCATCCAAAAACAACAGAATACACATTTTTCTCAAGTGCTCATGGAACATTCTCCAGGATAGATCATATCTTGGGTCACAAATCAAGCCTTGGTAAATTTAAGAAAATTGAAATTGTATCAAGTATCTTTTCTGACCACAACGTCATGAGACTAGATATCAATTACAGGAAAAGATCTGTAAAAAATACAAACACATGGAGGCTAAACAATACACTACTTAATAATGAAGTGATCACTGAAGAAATCAAAGAGGAAATTAAAAAATACCTAGAAACAAATGATAGTGGAGACACAACAACCCAAAACCTATGGGATGCAGCAAAAGCAGTTCTAAGGGGGAAGTTTATAGCAATACAAGCCCACCTTAAGAAGCAGGAAACATCTCGAATAAACAACCTAACCTTGCACCTCAAGCAATTAGAGAAAGAAGAACAAAAAACCCCCAAAGCTAGCAGAAGGAAAGAAATCATAAAAGATCAGAAATAAATGAAAAAGAAATGAAGGAAACAATAGCAAAGATCAATAAAACTAAAAGCTGGTTCTTTGAGAAGATAAACAAAATAGATAAACCACTAGCCAGACTCATCAAGAAAAAAAGGGAGAAGACTCAAATCAATAGAATTAGAAATGAAAAAGGAGAAGTAACAACTGACACTGCAGAAATAAAAAAAATCATGAGAGATTACTACAAGCAACTCTATGCCAATAAAATGGACAATCTGGAAGAAATGGACAAATTCTTAGAAATGCACAACCTGCCAAGACTGAATCAGGAAGAAATAGAAAATATGAACAGACCAATCACAAGCATTGAAATTGAAACTGTGATTAAAAATCTTCCAACAAACAAAAGCCCAGGACCAGATGGCTTCACAGGTGAATTCTATCAAACGTTTAGAGAAGAGCTAACACCTGTCCTTCTCAAACTCTTCCAAAATATAGCAGAGGGAGGAACACTCCCAAATTCCTTCTATGAGGCCACCATCACCTTGATACCAAAACCAGACAAGGATGTCACAAAGAAAGAAAACTACAGGCCAATATCACTGATGAATATAGATGCAAAAATCCTCAACAAAATACTAGCAAACAGAATCCAACAGCACATTAAAAGGATCATACACCATGATCAAGTGGGGTTTATTCCAGGAATGCAAGGATTCTTCAATATACGCAAATCTATCAATGTGATAAACCATATTAACAAATTGAAGGAGAAAAACCATATGATCACCTCAATAGATGCAGAGAAAGCTTTCGACAAAATTCAACACCCATTTATGATAAAAACCCTGCAGAAAGTAGGCATAGAGGGAACTTTCCTCAACATAATAAAGGCCATATATGACAAGCCCACAGCAAACATCATCCTCAATGGTGAAAAACTGAAAGCATTTCCACTAAGATCAGGAACAAGACAAGGTTGCCCACTCTCACCACTCTTATTCAACATAGTTTTGGAAGTTTTAGCCACAGCAATCAGAGAAGAAAAGGAAATAAAAGGAATCCAAATTGGAAAAGAAGAAGTAAAGCTGTCACTGTTTGCAGATGACATGATACTATACATAGAGAATCCTAAAGATGCTACCAGAAAACTACTAGAGCTAATCAATGAATGTGGTAAAGTAGCAGGATACAAAATTAATGCACAGAAATTTCTGGCATTCCTATATACTAATGATGAAAAATCTGAAAGTGAAATCAAGAAAACACTCCCATTTACCATTGCAACAAAAAGAATAAAATATCTAGGAATAAACCTACCTAAGGAGACAAAAGACCTGTATGCAGAAAATTATAAGACACTGATGAAAGAAATTAAAGATGATACAAATAGATGGAGAGATATACCATGTTCTTGGATGGGAAGAATCAACATTGTGAAAATGACTCTACTACCCAAAGCAATCTACAGATTCAATGCAATCCCTATCAAACTACCACTGGCATTTTTCACAGAACTAGAACAAAAAATTTCGCAATTTGTATGGAAACACAAAAGACCCCGAATAGCCAAAGCAATCTTGAGAACGAAAAAAGGAGCTGGAGGAATCAGGCTCCCTGACTTCAGACTATACTACAAAGCTACAGTAATCAAGACAGTATGGTACTGGCACAAAAACAGAAAGATAGATCAATGGAACAGGATAGAAAGCCCAGAGATAAACCCACGCACATATGGACACCTTATCTTTGATAAAGGAGGCAGGAATGTACAGTGGAGAAAGGACAGCCTCTTCAATAAATGGTGCTGGGAAAACTGGACAGGTACATGTAAAAAGTATGAGATTAGATCACTCCCTAACACCGTACACAAAAATAAACTCAAAATGGATTAAAGACCTAAATGTAAGGCCAGAAACTATCAAACTCTTAGAGGAAAACATAGGCAGAACACTCTATGACATAAATCACAGCAAGATCCTTTCTGACCCACCTCCTTGAGTAATGGAAATAAAAACAAAAATAAACAAATGGGACCTAATGAAACTTAAAACCTTTTGCACAGCAAAGGAAACCATAAACAAGACCAAAAGACAACCCTCAGAATGGGAGAAAATATTTGCAAATGAAGCAACTGACAAAGGATTAATCTCCAAAATTTACAAGCAGCTCATGCAGCTCAATAACAAAAAAACAAACAACCCAATCCAAAAATGGGCAGAAGACCTAAATAGACATTTATCCAAAGAAGATATACAGAATGCCAACAAACACATGAAAGAATGCTCAACATCATTAATCATTAGAGAAATGCAAATCAAAACTACAATGAGATATCATCTCACACCAGTCAGAATGGCCATCATCAAAAAATATAGAAACAATAAATGCTGGAGAGGGTGTGGAGAAAAGGGAACACTCTTGCACTGCTGGTGGGAATGTGAATTGGTTCAGCCACTATGGAGAACAGTATGGAGGTTCCTTAAAAAACTACAAATAGAATTACCATATGACCCAGCAATCCCACTACTGGGCATATACCCTGAGAAAACCAAAATTCAAAAAGAGTCATGTACCAAAATGTTCATTGCAGCTCTATTTACAATAGCCCGGAGATGGAAACAACCTAAGTGCTCATCATCGGATGAATGGATAAAGAAGATGTGGCACATATATACAATGGAATATTACTCAGCCTTAAAAAGAAAAGAAATTGAGTTATTTGTAATGAGATGGATAGACCTAGAGTCTGTCATACAGAGTGAAGTAAGTCAGAAAGAAAAAGACAAATACCGTATGCTAACACATATATATGGAATTTAAGAAAAAAAAGGATGTCATGAAGAACCTAGGGGTGGGACGGGAATAGAGACGCAGACCTACTGGAGAACGGACTTGAGGATATGGGGAATGGGAAGGGTGAGCTTTGACAGGGCGAGAGAGAGTCATGGACATACACACACTAACAAACGTAGTAAGGTAGATAGCTAGTGGGAAGCAGCCGCATGGCACAGGGATATTAGCTCGGTGCTTTGTGACAGCCTGGAGGGGTGGGATAGGGAGAGTGGGAGGGAGGGAGACGCAAGACGGAGGACATATGGGAACATATGTATATATATAACTGATTCACTTTGTTATAGAGCAGAAACTAACACACCATTGTAAAGCAATTGTACCCCAATAAAGATGTTTAAAAAAAAAAAAAGGGACAACTCAGTTACAATATATGCCATAAAACCCTGAAACCTAGCTAAGGTAAATTCAGAGATAGATTTATCTGATAAATTCTGTGGGGTAGTATTTTAAAGCAGAGATTTGAGGTAGATGCTTGGAATCTCTCTCTAAGAAGAACTCTCTCATAGTAATGAAGCTCTTCTCAAGAAATGTTCCTGGATAAAAAATATGTAAGTTTTTGACCAACATGTCTTGGTGCCTTTGGAAAGTTATGCTGTTTAGTCTAATACGTGTCTTTGCAGCTCTATTAATCAGAATTAGTTCCCTACCAGCAGCCTTTCAAATGCCTTTACGTGAAAATTTTCAAATATGCAACCTGCACTGTAATTAAGATGATGTGATGATTCTCTTTTGGAATAGCAGCATGAAAAGATCTCCTTTTCGAAAATGTCCTTCATCCATGCGTGGTTTAAGACATACTAAGTGCAATGAGTGTAGTAACAATAAAATTCCATATATGCCCATGAATCTCACAAATTGTGGGCATATTTTTCTGGAGAGAGGCGGCTATAGTTTTCAGCCAATTCTAAAAAGGGTAAAGGAATTTCTTCCCTTCAAAAATGTTTAAAAGCCTCTTTAAAGATGCATTCATTGTAAAACCATGAAGAGTCCCAAAACAGAGACTAATAGGCAGTTCAAATTCTGAAGGTGTTACTGAAGAGACAGCCATGGAGCTTTTGTGACTTCGGTGATACAGAAAGTTCCACTTCAGCAGCTTGGGGGTTGTTCTAGCCTGTGAGTAACCATGATTTTGAGTAACAATCAGGGCAGGCTTCAGTGCCTTACAAATTTCATGGCTGGTTAGATATTTCCACTCCAACTCAAAACACTGCAAGGTGTGGCATCAGAGGTACAAAGTGATTAGCATTTATTATAATATCAGCAACAGGCTCAAAGAACATGGTCCTATGCCAATTAGGACAAAGCACCTTTCTTCACCAGTCTATGAAATGGGCCACAAGGAGTTTGGGGGCCTTTTGTGCACTACAGACATGACAGAAGTGGAGTAAATCACTGGTACTTGAAATAGCCAATACAGGTATCTTGAAACTATAGGTGGAATAATATTAGCACTTATGTGGTAACCTAAGACCACAAAGTTCTAATTTCACATTTCTTTACTTTTTATGAACATAAAAATAATGAAAGACTTCCTCACATGTAAATATAATAATCTAACAAATGGTATCACTGCTGTACCAGAATTTAAGACTATATTTTCTCATCGAAGAGTATGCAAAAGATTCTAGAAGTTCATAGTAAAAACGTACTGGTTTAAAGTAGTTAACCACTCACATATATATTATTGCTATGATCAGTTTATCATCAAGATGTCATATTGATAAAAATAAGAAGCCAAATCTAGAATCACTGAAAACTTTCAGGGGGAAGAAGATTTTATCTTGAAATCTCTCCCTCCTCAGTAACAGCTACATGGGCCTCAGTTATATACTATCAGTGTCCAGATTTACACATTTTAAGAGGTGACTTAGGAGAAGTAAAAATGGGTCCATCTCATACACCTCAGGTGAGAACATAAACTGGTGTCCTATCTGCAAAGGGCAATTCGGCAACGGTCTTCAAAACTGAATTTGATCAGCAAAACCACTTGTGTGCATTTATCCTATAAATATACTTTTATCTTACAAAATGACATATTGAATAGTAGCAAAGAGTTGACACTTACTGGGCACTTCTCTGTGCCAGATACTATTCTGAAGACATTACACCATTAACTCATTAAATTTTCTCAGCAATCCTGTGAACTACATTGGTCACAGATATTCTGGGGTCTAACCCAGGCACATTCTCTTATACACTAGCACCTCTCTAACTACAGAGATGTCCTTTGTAGCATTGTTTTGATAGTAAACAATTGGAAAGATCCCAAACATCCATTAGCAACGGTCTGGTTAAATAAATATGGCGCTTCTATGTAATGAACTAACTATGTCACAATTTTTAAAAGGATGCAGCAGATCAGCCAAGATGGCAGAGTAGAAAGGCCCTGAGCTCACCTCCTTCCACAATCACATTAAAATCACAACTGTTTGCAGAAAAAGACCGAAACCTATCAGGAAAGATCTTTTCCAATTAAAGACATAAAGAAGGAACCACAAGGAGATGGGTAGGAGGGGCAGAGTTGCAATCGAATCAATACCCACAAACTGGAGAACAATTATATTACAGAAATTCTCCCACAGGAGTGAGAGTTACAAGCCCCACGTTGAGCTCTCCTGCCCAGGGGTCCTGCACCAGGAATATGAGCCCCACAGCGTTCAGCTTTGAAGGCCAGCAGGGCTTAATTTCGGGAGTCCCAAAGGACAGGGAAAGAGACATTTCACTCGTAAAGGGAGTACACAAAATCTCACAAGCAATGGGACCCAGGGTAAAAGCAGTAATTTGATAAGAGGCTGAGCCAGACCTACCTACTGGTCTTGGACAGTCTCCCAAGAGTGGCAAGGGGCAACTGCAGCTCACCCTGGGGACACAGACACTGGTGGCAGCCATTCTTGGGAGCCCCTTCTACCACGTGGACACTGGTTTTGGTGGGCACCATTGTAATGTCCTCTCTATAGCACATTAGCACCAAGACCTGGCCCCAATCAACAGCCTACAGGCACGAACGCTGGGAGGCCTCAGGCCAAGCAACTAAGTGGGTGGAGACACAGCCCCACCCACTGGCAGACAGGCTGCCTAAAGACTCCCTGAGCCCACAGCCACCTCTAGACACTCCTCTAGAAACAGCCCTGCACACTAGAGGGCCAAGACCCAATTCCACCCACCAGGCGGCAGACACCAGACACAAGAAAACCACAATCCTGCAGCCTGCAGACCCAGCCAGCCCACAGCAGGCCACACCCACCCGGGACCATCTGGGCCCCGGCCCTGCCCACCTGCAGACCAACACAAGCTTCGCGACACCCCAGACCCTATACCCAACTTTGTCAGGAACCACACCATCACCACCAGCAACCTGACACCAGCTCTGGGATTCCTGGGCCCTGTAACCAAACACCAGGACCTGGCTCTGCCTGCCAGTAGTCCGGCACTAACCCCAGGACCTGGCTTCACCCACCAGTGGGTAGGAAACAGCCCTGAAGTCGCCTGGACCCTGACTCTGCTCACCAGTGAGCCAGCACTAGCCCTGGGGCCCCCTGGGGTTCTGTAGTCAGCCACCTCTTAACCAGAGCTCACCAAGTAGAAGCCAGCAGCCTCCACAAAAGGCAGGGCCTGGCAACCAACTGGGACAGGGGCCAAGCAAGCCCACCAGACCACCCACAAAGTCAACCTGCCACAAGAGAAGGACCCATGCAGCCCTCATGGGGGGAACCCTTAGAGCATATAGCTTGGGTGATGAGAGGGGCATGCACTGCTGGGATGCACAGGGCGTCTCCTACAGAGGGCTACTTCTCCAAGGTCGAGAAATGTAACTAACCTACCACATACATAAAAATACAAAAAGTAACTTAGACAAAATGAGGAGACAGAGAAATATGTTCCAGATGAAGAAACAAGATAAAACCCCAGAAGAAGAACTAAGTGAAGTCAAAATAGGCAATCTTCCCAAGAAAGAGTTCAGAGTAATAATCATAAAGATGGTCAAACAACTCGGGAGAAGAATGGATGCACAGAGTGAGAAGTCAGAAGTTTTTAATAAAGAGTTAGAAAATATAAAGAATAACCAAACAGAGACAAAAAATACAATAACTGAAATGAAAAATACACTAGAAGGATTCAACAGTAGACCAAATGATGCAGAGGAACAAGTCAGTGAGCTGGAAGACAGAGCAGTTGGAAATCACTGCTGCTGAACAGAAAAATGAATACAGAATGAAAAGAAGTGAGGACAATTTAAGAGAACTCTGGGACAACATCAAGTGTAATAATATTCACATTATAGGGGTCCCAGAAGGAGAAAACAGAGAGAAAAGGGTTGAGAACACATTTGAAGACATAATAGCTGAAAATTTCTGTAACAATGGAAAGGAATTAATCAGCCAAGTCCAGGAAGCACAGAGTCCCATACGGGATTAACCCAAAGAGGAACACATCAAGACACATAGTAATTAAAACAAGAAAATGATAAGGGAGAATAGTAAAAGCAGCAAAGCAAAAAGCAACAAATAACATACAAAGGTTATAGCTGATTTTTCAACAGAAACTCTGCAGGCCAGAAGGGATGGCACGATCTATTTATAGGGATGAAAGTGGAAAATCTACAACCAAGAATACTCTACCCAGCAAGGCTCTCATTCAGATCTGAGGGAGAAATCAAAAGCTTTACAGACAAGCAAAAGTTAAAAGAGTTCAGCACCACCAAACTAGCTTTACAACAAATGTTAAAGAAACTTCTCTAGGTGAAAAAGAAAAGGCTACAACTAGAAACAAGAAAATTACAAATGAAAAAGCTCATCAGTAAAGGCAAACATAGCTAGTAGGAAGGTTAAGGGACAAAAGTAGTAAAATAATCTATATCCACAATAAGCAGTTAAGAGATACTCAAAACAATTAGATGTAAAACATGATATCAGAAATAGTAATCATGATGGGAGGAGAATACAAATGCAGGCTTTTTAAAATGCACTTGAAATTAAGATTTCAATTTAGTTAAAATTTAAAAGTCACATATATATACAGATTTCTATATAAAAACCACATGGTAACAACAAACCAAAAATCTCTAATAGATATACACACAGAATACAAAAAGGAATCCAACATGACACTAAAGACAGTCATCAAATCACAAGAGAAGAGAACAAAAGAAGAAGAAAGGGGGGGTGGAGGAAGATGTACAAAACAACACCAAAACAATTAACAAAATGGCAACAAGAACAGACATATTGAAAATTACCATAAATGTAAATGAACTAAATGCTCCAATCAAAAGAGAGTGGCTGAATGGATAAAAAAACAAGACCCCTATATATGCTGCCTACAGGAGACTCACTTCAGATCTAAAGACACACACAGACTGAAAGCGAGAGGATAGAAAAAAGATTTTCCATACAAATGGAAATCAAAAGAAAGCCAAGTAGCAATACTTATATCAGACAAAATAGACTTTAACATAAAGACTGTAATAAGAGACAAAGAAAGACACTACATAATGCTCAAGGGATCAATCCAAGAAGAAGATATAAAAATGTAAATATACACGCAACCAACCTCAACATATAAGGCAAATATTAACAGACATAAAAGGAGAAATTGTCAGTAACACAATAATAGTAGGGGACTTTAACACGCCACTTACATCAATGGAAAGATCATCCAGACAGGAAATCAGTAAGGAAACACTGGCCTTAAATGACACATTAATTGACATATATATATATAAACTATTCTATCTGAAAGCAGCAGAATACACATTCTTTTCAAGTGCACACGAAAAACTCTCCAGGATACATCACATGCTAGGCATAAAACAAGTCTCAATAAATTTAAAACTGAAATCATATCAAGCATCTTTTCTGACCAGAACACTAAGAGACTAGAAATGAACTACAAGAAAAATACTGCAAAAAACATAAACACATGAAGGCTAAACAATATGCTACTAAACAACGAATAAATCACTGAAGAACTCAAAGAGGAAATCAAAAAATACCTAGAGGCAAATTAAAATGAAAACACAACAATCTAAAACTTTTGGGACATAGCAAAAGCAGTTCTAAGAGGGAAGTTTACAGTGATACAAGCTTACCTCAGGAAACAAGAAAAATCTCAAACAACCTAAGCTTACACCTAACAGGACTTGATAAAAAAGAACAAATTCCAAAGTTAGTAGAGTGAAAAAATCATAAAGATCAGAGCAAAAATAAATGAAATAGAAACAAAGAAAACATAGCAAAGATCAATAAAACTAAAAGTTGGTTCTTTGAGAAGATAAACAAAATTGATAAACCTTCAGCCAGAATCATCAAGAAAAAAAGGGAGAGAACTCAAATCAATAAAATTAGAAATGAAAAAGGAGAAATTACAACTGACACTGCAGAAATACAAAGGTTCATAAGAGACTACTACAAGCAACTATAAGCCAATGAAATGGATAACCTAGAACAAACGGCCAAATTCTTAGAAACGTACAATCTCCCAAGACTGAAACAGGAAGGAAGAAAAATATGAACAGACTAATTTACAGTAATGAAACTGAATCAGTCATTTAAAAACTCCCAACAAACAAAAGTCCAGGACCAGATGGCTTTACAGGTGAATTCCACCAAACATTTAGAGAAGAGTTAACACCTATCCTTCTGAAACTCATCCAAAAAATTGCAGAGGAACACTTCTGAACTCATTCTATGCGGTACCACCCTGATACCAAAAACAGGCAAAGAATCACATACACAAAAAGGATTACAGGTTAATATCATTGATGAACACAGATGCAAAAATCCTCAGCAAAATATTACCACACCAAATCCAACAATACAGTAAGAGGATCATACACCATGACTAAGTGGGATTTATCCTAGGGATGCAAGGATTTTTCAATATCTGCAAATCAATCAACATGATACATTAACAAATTAAAGAATAAAAACCATACGATCATCTAAACAGATTCAAAAAAAGCTTTTGACAAAATTTAAAATCCATTTATGATAAAAACTCTCCAGAAAGTGGGCTTAGAGGGAACATTCCTCAACATAATAAAAGCCATATATGACAAACCCATAGGTAACATCTTACTCAATGATGAAAGCTGAAAGCATTTCCTCTAAGATCAGGAGTAAGACAAGGATGCCCAAACTCACCACTTTTATGCAACACAGTTTTGGAAATCCTAGCCATAGCAATCAGGGAAGAAAAAGAAATAAAAGGAATCCAAATTGGAAAGGAAGCATGTCATATGCAAACTGTCCCTGTTTGCATATGACATGATACTATAACCAGAAAATCCTAAAGATGCCACCAGAAAACTATTAGAGCTCATCAATTTGGTAAAGTTTCAGAATACAAAATTAATATACAGAATTCTGTTGCATTTATATACGATAACAATGAAATATCAGAAAAACTAAGGAAACAATCCCATTTACCATTGCATCAAAAAGAGTAAAATACCTAATAATAAACCTACCTAAGGAGGTATAAGACCTGTATACAGAAAACTATAAGACACTAATGAAATAAGCTGAAGACAGCACTAATAGATGGAAAGATATATCATGTTCTTGGATTGGAAGAATTAATACTGTTAAAATGACCATAGTCAGATTGGTTCAAGATGGCAGAGTAGGGCTTCCCTGGTGGCCCAGTGGTTGAGAGTCCGCAGGCCGATGCAGGGGACATGGGTTCATGCCCCGGTCCGGGAAGATCTCACATGCCATGGAGCGGCTGGGCCCGTGAGCCATGACCGCTGAGCCTGCACGTCTGGAGCCTGTGCTCCGCAACGGGAGAGGCCACAGCAGTAAGAGGGCTGCACACTGCAAAAAAAAAAAAAAAAAAGATGGCGGAGTAGAAGGATGTGTGCTCACTCCTTCTTGCGAGAGCACCAGAATCACAACTAACTGCTGAACCATCATCTATAGGAAGACGCTGGAACTCACCAAAAAGATACCCCACATCCAAAAGCAAAGGAGAAGTCACAGTGAGACGGTAGGAGGGGCTCAATCACAATAAAATCAAATCCCATAACTGCTGGGTGAGTGACTCACAAACCAGAGAACACTTATACCACAGAAGTCCACCCACTGGAGTGAACATTCTGAGCCCCACGTCAGGCTTCCTAACCTGGGGGCCCAGCAATGGGAGGCGGAATTCCTAGAGAATCAGACTTTGAAGGCTAGCGAGATTTGATGGGAAGACTTCGACAGGACTGGGGGAAACAGAGGCTCCACTCTTAGAGGGCAGCACAAAGTAGTGTGTGCATTGGACCCAGGGGAAGGAGCAGTGACCTGCTAGTGTTGGAGGGTCTCCTGCGGAGGCAGGGGCTGGCTGTGTCTCACCATGAGGAAAAGGACACTGGCAGCGTAAATTCTGCAAAGTACTCCTTGGCGTAAGCCCTCCGAGAGTCCACCATTAGTGCCATCAAAGAGTCTGGGTAGGCTCCAGGGTTGAATCACCTCAGGCCAAACAACCAACAGGGAGGGAACCGAGCCCCACCCATCAGCAGGCAAGCGGATTAAAGTTTTACTGAGCTCTGCCCACCAGAGCAACAGCCAGCTCTACCCAACACTAGTCCCTCCCATCAGGAAACTTACACAAGCCTCTTAGGTAGCCTCATCCACCAGAGGGCAGATAGCAGAAGCAAGAAGAACTACAATCCTGCAGCCTGTGGAACAAAAACCACATTCACAGAAAGACAGACAAGATGAAAAGGCAGATGACTATGTACCAGATGAAGGAACAAGATAAAACCCCAGAAAAACAACTAAATAAAGTGGAGATAGGCAACCTTCCAGAAAAAGAATTCAAAATCATTCAAAATAATGATAGTGAAGATCTCTGGGACAACATTAAATGTAACAACAACATTAAATGTAACAACAACATTAAACGTAACAACATTCACATGATAGGGGTCCCAGAAGGAGAAGAGAGAGGGAAAGGACCCAAGAAAATATCTGAAGAGATTATAGTCGAAAACTTCCTTAACATGGGAAAGGAAATAGCCACCAAAGTCCAGGAAGTGCAGAGAGTCCCATACAGGATAAACCCAAGGAGAAACACACCGAGACACATAGTAATCAACTTGGCAAAAATTAAGGACAAAGAAATATTATTGAAAGCAGCAAGGGAAAAACGACAGACAATGTACAAGGGAACTCCCATAAGGTTAACAGCTGATTTCTCAGCAGAAACTCTATAAGCCAGAAGGGAGTGGCATGACATATTTAAAGTGATGAAAGGGAAGAACCTACAACCAAGATTACTCTACCCAGCAAGGATCTCATTCAGATTTGATGGAGAAATCAAAACCTTTACAGACAAGCAAAAGCTAAGAGAATTCAGCACCACCAAACCAGCTCTACAACAAATGCTAGAGGAACTTCTCTAAGTGGGAAACACAAGAGAAGAAAAGGACCTACAAAAACAAACCCAAAACACTTAAGAAAATGGTCATAGGAACATACATATCGATAATTACCTTAAACATGAATGGATCAAATGCCCCAACCAAAAGACACAGGCTCGCTGAATGGATACAAAAACAAGACCCATGTATATGCTGTCTACAAGAGACCCACTTCAGACCTAGGGACACATACAGACTGAAAGTGAGGGGATAGAAAAAGATATTCCATGCAAATAGAAATCAAAAGAAAGCTGGAGTAGCAATACTCATATAAGGTAAAATAGACTTTAAAATAAACAATGTTACAAGAGACAAGGAACGACACTACATAATGATCAAGGAATCAATCCAAGAAGAATATATAATAATTATAAATATATACGCATCCAACATAGGAGCACCTCAGTATGTAAGGCAACTGCTAACAGCTCTAAAAGAGGAAATTGACAGTAACACAATAATAGTGGGGGACGTTAACACCTCACTTATATCAATGGACAGATCATACAAAATGAAAATAAATAAGGAATCAGAAGCTTTAACTGACACAATAGACCAGATACAATAATTGATATCTATAGGACATTCCATCCAAAAAGAGCAGATTACACTTTCTTCTCAAGTGCTCACGGCACATTCTCCAGCATAGATCACATCGTGAGTCACAAATCAAGCCTCAGTAAATTTAAGAAAATTGAAATCATATCAAGCATCTTTTCGGACCACAACGCTATGAGATTAGAAATCAATTACAGGGAAAAAACCGTAAAAAACACAAACATATGGAGGCTAAACAATACGTTACTAAATAACCAAGAGATCAGTGAAGAAATCAAAGAGGAAATCAAAAAATACCTAGAGACAAATGACAATGAAAACATGACAATCCAAAACCTACGGGATGCAGCAAAAGCATTCTAAGAGGGAAGTTTATAGCAATACAAGCCCACCTCAAAAAACAAGAAAAACCTCAAATAAACAATCTAACCTTACACCTAAAGGAACTAGAGAAAGAAGAAAAAACAAAACCTAAAGTTAGCAGAAGGAAAGAAATCATAAAGATCAGAGCAGAAATAAATGAAACAAAGAAAACAATAGCAAAGATAAATAAAACTAAAAGCTGGTTCTTTGATAAACAAAATTGATAAACCATTAGCCAGACTCATCAAGAAAAAGAGGGAGAGGACTCAAATCAATAAAATTAGAAATGAAAAAGGAGAAGTTACAACAGACAAAGCATCCTAAGAGACTACTACAAGCAACTCTATGCCAATAAAATGAACAACCTGGAAGAAATGGACAAATTCTTAGAAAGATATAACCTCCCAAGACAGAACAAGGAAGAAACAGAAAATATGAACAGACCAATCACAAGTAATGACATTGAAACTGTGATTAAAAATCTTCCAACAAACAAAAGTCCAGGACCAGATGGCTTCACAGGTGAATTCTATCAAACATTTAGAGAAAAGCTAAGACCCATCCTTCTCAAACTCTTCCAAAAAATTGCAGAGGAAGGAACACTTCCAAACTCATTCGACGAGGCCACCATCACCCAGGTACCAAAACCAGACAAAGATACTACAAAAAAATAAAATTACAGACTAATATCACTGATGAATATAGATGTAAAAATCCTCCACAAAATACTAGCAAACAGAATCGAACAACACATAAAAGGATCATACATCATGATCAAGTGGGATTTATCCCAGGGATGCAAGGATTCCTCAATATATGCAAATCAATCAATGTGATACACCATATTAACAAACTGAAGAAGAAGAACCATATGATCCATATGATCATCTTAATAGATGCTTCTGACAAAATTCAACACCCATTTATGATAAAAACTCTCCGGAAAGTGGGCATAGAGGGAACCTTCCTCAACATAATGAAGGCCACATATGACAAACCCACAGCAAACATCATTCTCAATGGTGAAAAACTGAAAGTCTTTCCTCTCAGATCAGGAACGAGACAAGGATGTCCACTCTCACCACTGTTATTCAACATCATTTTGGAAGTCCTAGCCACGGCAATCAGAGAAGAAAAAGGAATAAAAGGAATCCAAATTGGAAAAGAAGAAGTAAAACTGTCACTGTTTGCAGATGACATGACACAATACATAGAGAATCCTAAAGATGCCACCAGAAACTACTAGACCTAATCAATGAATTTGGTAAAGTTACAGAATACAAAATTAATTCACAGAAATCTCTTGCATTCCTATACACTAATGATGAAAATCTGAAAGAGAAATTAAGGAAACACTCCCATTTACCATTGCAACAAAAATAATAAAATACCTAGGAATAAATCTACTTAGGGAGACAAAAGACCTGTATGCAGAAAACGATAAGACACTGAGGAAAGAAATTAAAGATGATACAAACAGATGGAGAGATATACCATATTCTTGGATTGGAAGAATCAATATTGTGAAAATGACTCTACTACCCAAAGGAATCTACAGATTCAATGCAATCCCTACCAAATTACCAATGGCATTTCTTTACAGAACTAGAACAAAATATCTTAAAATTTGTATGGAGAACAAAAGACCCCGAATAGCCAAAGCAGTGTTGAGGGAAAAAAATGGAGCTGGAGGAAACAGACTCCTTACTTCAGACTATACTACAAAGCTACAGTAATCAACACAATATGGTACTGGCACAAAAACAGAGATATAGATCAATGGAACAGGATAGAAAGCCCAGAGATAAACCCATGCACCTATGGTCAACTTATCTATGACAAAGGAGGCAAGGATATACTATGGAGAAAAGACAGCCTCTTCAATAAGTGTTGCTGGGAAACTGGACACCTACATGTAAAAGAATGAAATTAGAATACTCCCTAACACCATACACAAAAATAAACTCAAAATGGATTCGAGACCTAAATGTAAGACCAGACACTATAAAACTCTTAGAGTAAAACATAGGAAGAACACTCTTTGACATAAATCACAGAAAGATCTTTTTTGACCCACCTCCTAGAGTAAAAGAAATAAAAACAAAAATAAACAAATGGGACCTACTGAAACTTAAAAGCTTTTGCAAAGCAAAGAAAACTACAAGACAAAAAGACATCCCTCAGAATGGGAGAAAATATTTGCAAATGAATCAACGGACAAAGGATTAGTCTCCAAAATATATAAACAGCTTATGCAGCTCAATATTAAAAGAACAAACAACCCAATTAAAAAATGGGCAGAAGACCGAAATAGATATTTCTCCCAAGAAGACATACAGAGGGCCAAGAAGAACATGAAATGCTGCTCAACATCACTAATTATTAGAGAAATGCAAATCAAAACTACAAGGAGGTATCACCTCACACCAGTTCAGATGGGCATCATCAGAAAATCTGCAAACAAGAAATGCTGGAGAGGGTGCGGAGAAAAGCGAACCCTCTTGCACTGTTGGTGGGAATGTAAATTGATACAGACACTATGGAGATCAGTATGGAGGTTCCTTAAAAAACTAAAAATAAAATTACCATATGACCCAGCAATCCCACTACTGGGCATATACCCAGAAAAAAACATAATTCAAAAAGACACATGCACCCCAATGTTCACTGCAGCACTAGTTACAAAAGCCAGGTCATGGAAGCAACCTAAATGCCCATCAACAGACGAATGGATAAAGAAGATGTGGTACCTATATGCAGTGGAATATTACTCGCCATAAAAAGGAAAGAAATTTGGTCATTTGCAGAGACGTGGATGAATCTAGAGACTGTCATACAGAGTGAAGTAAGTCAGAAAGAGAAAAACAAATATTGTATATTAACGCATATATGTGGAACCTAGAAAAATGGTACAGATGAACTGGTTTGCAGGGCAGAAATTGAGACACAGATGTAGAGAGCAAATGTATGGACACCAACGGGGGAATGTGGTGGGGGGCTCGGGGGTGGTGGTGGTGTGATGAATTGGGATATTGGGATTGACATATATACACTAATATGTATACAATGGATAACTAATAAGAACCTGTTGTATAAAAAAATTAATTTAAAAAAATTCAAAAAATTGACCATAGTACTTAAGGCAATCTACAGATTCAATGCAATCCCTATCAAAATACTGGCAGCATTTTTCACAGAACTAGAACAAATAATTTTACAATTTTTGTGTAAATACAAAAGATCCCAAATAGCCAAAACAATCTTGAGAAAGAAGAATGGAGCTGGAGGAATCACACTCCCTGAATTCAAAACTATACTACAAAACTACAATAATCAAAACAGTATGTGTACTGGCACAAAAACAGACACATAGATCAATGAAACAGGATAGAAAGCCCAGAAATAAACCCACGCACTTACGGTCAATTAATCTACGACACAGTAGGCAAGAATACAGTCTCTTCAATAAGTGGTGCTGGGAACACTGGACAGCTACATGTAAAAGGATGAAATTAGAACATTCTCTAATACCATATACAAAAATAAACTCAAAGTGGATTATAGACCTAAATGTAAAACTGTAAACCACAAAACTCCTACAGGAAAACAGAGGCAGAACACTCTTTGACATAAACCATAGCAATATTTTGGGGGATCTGTCTCCTAAAGCAAAGGAAATAAAAGCAAAAATAAACAAATGGGACCTAATTAAGCTTAAAAGCTTTTGCACAGCAAAGAAAACCAGCAACAAAACGAAAAGACAACCTACTGAATGAGAGAAAACATGTGGAAATGTTATGACTGATAAGAGGTTAATATCCAAAATATATAAACAGCTCATACAACTCAACAACTAAAAAACTGCCAAAGTAGGGAAGCAACTTAAGTGTCCATCAACATGTGAATGGATAAAGAAGATGTGGTATGTATATACAATGGAATACTACTCAGCCATTAAAAAGAATGAAATTTTGCCATTTGCAGCAACATGGATGGACTTGGAAGGTATTATGCTGAATGAAATAAGTCAGATAGAGAAAGCTTAATACTGTATTATATCACTTACGTGTGGAATCTAAAAAAAAATACAGCAAACTAATGAATGTAACAAAAAAGAAGCAGACTCACAGATATAGAGAACAAACTGGCCTAATTTCATTGCCAGTAGGGAGAGGGAATCAAGGCAGGGGGTAGGAGAGTGCAATATGGGGTAGGGGATTAAGAGGTATAAACTATTAAGTATAAAATAAGCTACAAAGATATATTGTACAACATGGGGAATATAGCCAATATTTTATAATAACTATAAGTGGAATATAACCTTTTAAAATTGTGGATCACTATATTGTACACCTGTAACTTATATAATGTTGAACATCAAGTATAGTTCAATTTTAAAATTGTTTTAATTTTTTTCATAAAGGTTGCAGCTCTGAATGTACTGATATGGAAAGGCTACCAGGATATGTACAGAACAGCAAGTATATTATGCCATCATCTGTGTAAGAAAAAAAAAAGGCATGTGTTACTGTATATGCTGGTAAATGCATATCCCTTCTCTGTGAAGATACCCAAGGACTCTGAGGTGGCTGCCTCAACACAGGGACACTGGATGGCTGGGACAGGGAGGGAGGGAGACTTGCACTGCGTGCCCTTCTTCACTTTTTGAATTTGGTACCATGATTATGTACTACTTAGTGAAAACATTTTCTAATTAACAAAATAAAAGCAAAAGAACATCCGAACAAAAGGAAAGTACCTAAGTCCAGCTTAAGTGTAGCAATTACAGTGAACTTGAAGTCTCCAACTCTCTGGGAAAGAAAGAAGCCTGCACAATGATTATATAGCCTGGTGGATATGAGTAGGGATAAAAGAGTACATTAATGTACTATGCTATTTGAATCAATTACAATGACCACAAAATATCTGAAAAGTTTTAAACAGAAAACACACAAAGGAAACCCAACTCGATTTGTAGCATATAAATTGTTAACTTCCAGCGGAATAAACATGGATGAAAATGACCTGTTACGGAAGCGTAAAGAACTCAGCGTAAGAATTCTTATTTTTAAGGACCACTATTTTCTTAAATGCTTATTTTAATTATTATTGTGCAATAATACTCCAAAAGTAGTCAGAGGAACCCTAGGGTTCCACGAGCCCCTTTCCAGGGGTCTGCAAGTTTCTCAATAATTTTTGAGAACCTCTTTTTAAGAAAAACAAAATCAGTCAAAGTAAATATAGCTCACTATGAAGATTTCTCATACCCAAGAAACCTTCAGCACTGCAATTTGCTGTAGTTACACTTGAGCAGTGTCACCACTATTCACTACAACCTTTTAAAATTATTTGGCTTTTTTATAGGATTTCTTTCTACTTATACAAAGCCTTTCAAACTATCATTTGCCCTGAAAATCAAAGATCATTATGCACCTGTAAATAAGTTGCTTAAACTTTCTCTTTCTCTTTAAAAATGTTGTACTCATTAACGGCAGATCTCACTGTTCTGAAGCCTCATGTTGCCACAAGCATCATTTTGTGGAATACTGAAATAGAACCCGGTAAGAGACCGGTTACCCCTGAATGAGGCACTGCTTCACCTCTCTCTCCCTCTCATGCACGGAGTTTCGCACATGTCCATGTGTGGGCAATGTGCGTGTGCACGCACACACACATATCTAGCACTGCACACAGGTGTAAATGCTAATCATTAGTTGCTACCTTTTGAGAGACTCCACAATAGAAAAGCCATGTGTCATTTGCAATTAACAGAGGGTAATGAAGGCTCTAATTTCTGCTTGGAGGTCCAGCATTTCGGCTTACTGGGATGCCTTTCCAAGAAATACAAGTAAAAACTGCAACGCCTTATATTAAGCAGTTCCTCTGTTGCAACAAGGGTGGCTTATTGACTGGATGGCTGCCAGTCTCGTGAGCAGACTTGCAAAGAGGCTGTCTTCATGGAGAGGGAGGCATTAATTTATCTATAGGCCTCCAGAAGCAACTGAGTAGATCGCAACTCTGCCACACTCTGCTTCAATTTACATACACTTGCCTCTAGAGTGACTGGCACAGACTTGAATGGTTTCAGGCTATCTATACTTCTTTAATTAAAACTCTTCTCCACTAAATTAACATGGGGGTATCCATGTATTTTGTATGGAGAGGAAAGAAAGAGAAAGCAAAAGCAAGAAAAGAAAATTGAAGGCAGTGTTTTAAAATGAGTTTTCCTTCAGGTAAATTCTGCATTTGGCACTATTTCTCCCTAGAGTTGGTGCTTCCGGTAGAAAACTTGGAGCAAGGAGAGTAGACAAGGGTTCCTACTTTCCCCTGAAAAGCATCCTGCACTTTAGAGCTAATTAACCACTTAAAATCAAAGAAGTTGTGAAGAGGGTATGAAAGCAAAAGAGGAAATTTGGTCAGTTCCTTTTTTTTGCAAGAATAATGTTATATAATATTAATATATACGCATAATAATTCACTCCCATTCTATGCCCTGCAGGATTACCAAAAATTGATAATCTGACTCTATACTATTGGAATAGAACCTATCTGGAGATTAGGTTCTAATGTCAGTATATAAAGCAAGACATAAAAATACCCAAAATTACTCCTGAACACCCCTTAGCAAGGTGCTTGTTGGAAATCAACATACTTTTTCTCATTAAATTGGAGAAATAGTTGAGTATCCAACAAAGCAGCAGGCATTTGGGGTCGGGTTGTACAAACAATAATGTGTACCTTCGACTGTAAGAATTACTTTTGGCTCAGTGTGATAACTCACACCATGAGAGGCAGGTAGAAACTGGGACCAAGCAAGGAACCAGCAGGTATACACAGCTACAGTTCCCCAAGAATAAACTCAGAAGTATCCAAACCTTTTAAATTACTGTCCTCTCTTTCTATTTCTGATTTTTTTTTGGGGGGGGGAGGAGGGTCAAGGATATATACAGTAGATGAAGTTACCACACAACACTGGTGCCTTCTTCAGAATAACTACCCTGGAGGAGCTTCACAAACATTAATTACACAGCAAATCTGCACTAACTTCCAGGTAAATTATATTTCCTGTTTTCACAGAAAAGGAATCTAATATAGGTAAACCATCTAGGAGACAACGCAAGTAAATTAAAGACAGGTTTTTTTTTCCATTAAGAAACACAGGTTTCTAAAATATTTTAGATTTACACCCATAAATATAGCATACAAACATTGCCAACTGGCCATTCGGTAAGCAACATCATACTCTGGAGAAAGATCTCTCAAAAGCAAGGCTAAAGGATGATGATCCAATGGAAGCCAGACAGATGTGAGGATTTCGGTTTCAGGTGGACCTGGTCACGTAAATATTAGTATTCCTCTAATGAACTGATAGGGAAATTAGTAGCACTAACTTCTGGCTCTGCCATACGAATTGCTCATGTCTAGGTTCTTTCTGTGAGAATTTTGAGGTTTAAATCTGACCATATTTAGTTCTGAGGGCTTATAAAAATAGGCTTATTATTATTAAAGCACATTTAGAATATATGTATTTACCTTAGCACCAGAGAATCTTCCCCATGTTTATGTAGTGATTATTGAGAGAATAAAATCAGTCTCTCTAAAAAGTTTCCACAACATTTTTCTATCAAGTGTTCTGAGAACTTAAGCCCTGATGCCAGAAAAATGGTAAAGGACCGCTCTAATGCTAGAATTAAATACACTGTATATGATTATATCACAATAACATCTTCTTTGGTCTAACACAATCAGGATTCTATATTTGTTGCCGGCACAAAACTATAATTACTCGTTGATTTGATCAAAATTACTAGCTGACTTGAGCAATTCAGTCTGCCTGCCAGCCAGCCTTCAGGGTAATTAGTCAAATCAACGGTGTATCAAAATGACTAATATGCTTGTGAGTCATGGTTAGACTATCTACGACATCATGGCAATGCTTAGATTCAGTTCCAAAAGCTCAGTTCATCTTGTTTAACTCCAGACTATTTTCCTCATAATTTAATTTACTCTGTACAAAGTTCAGAGTTTTTCCTCTCCTTCAAGGGAAAAAGGAAAGTGACAATAAGAACCAAAGTCCAAAATTCAATGAAATCAGATACTCTTGTTTCAAAGAAGTAAGAGGAGAAGGAGGAGGGGTGTTTCCTTCCTGTGTGACAGGAGTAAGGGCAAGGGGAAAGAAAGAAAAATGGATTCTCACCAATCAAACCACCTGTCAGTGCTTCAGATTCCATTAAAGGCCACAATTCCGTTGATTTGATGCCAAACATCTCTAAAATGTTCTTACACTTAAGAAAAGTGTGTTTTTTGAAAGAACAAGGAAAGCAATACATTTAAAGGCTGGAGAAAATTTTCTTCCATTTACGTGGGTCAGTGAAACATCCATCATACAGAAACAAACACCTCACAGAATAAAAGATCAGAGGAGCTACGCTGGTAGAAGATCAAAGAACCTGAACCGCTGGGAGAATCAAACAAGTAACTGTCTAAAGAGAGCCCCCCTGTGATTTCTCTCCTAAATCTAGCTGATATGACTGAGGTGGGGGAAGACAGAACATGCCAGCGCCAAAAAATGTGATTAAAAATAATTAATTCTAGTTTGGCTCTCTCTCTGGAGAAAGAATCCTTTCAAAGCCATTAAATAGAATAACTACATAATGAAAATTTTTTTAAAAAAGCAAAATGTTCAAATTACCTACACACTAACTACAACCAAGCATATGAAATTAGCATATGCCCAGCATAACAGCACACCCAGCGTAAACAATGACAGATACACATAGTAAATGGTTGCAAAAGTGTCAAAAAGACCTGGATGCATTGAACAGATGCCCTCAGATCTAATTCCACCTGCTTGGGCTTAAAAAAAAAGCACTCTGTCCATCCCTGTCACATGTACAGTTCAAAGAACAAGCTGTCATTAAAAACTGAGGGGTAGAATTCAGAGCAGAAATATAACATGCCCAGTATAATCTAGCAAAAACTTTCAGCATCCCAAAACCTTTGGTTGCCAGGATCAAAAACATTATGCTGAACACCTACTAAGCACCTGCCTTAAACCTGTCCTATTCACATCTTACTGCTCTAAACCTCTTAGTTTAATTATATCTCCCTATGGTGATGTAGTTTCTGCTTCGTGTTGCAGTTATTTCAGAACCCGACTCTGGTCTCCTTGAGGGTAGAGATGGCATCTGATGTTATTCACGGGTGATTCAAGAAGTATTCATCCACTGCCCAAGATGTGCAGTGTAGGGCATGTGAATAAGATCCAGTCCCAGGCCTCAGGGAATAAGCTCACTGTGGGGTGATGTTTGTCTTGGCAAGTAACGGTAATAGCCACCAGTGGCAAGGGGTGCCATCTACTGGGCACTTACTCTGTGCCGGGCACCACATTAAACTATTTAATTCTCACCACCACCCCCTGAGGTAGGGACTGTCATACTCATCTTTTACAGATGAAGAAACTGAAGCTTAGAGAAAAGTGAACAGTGACATTAACGAGAGGCAGAGTCAGGAGGGTTGGGAAGACTGGATGGGAGAGAGGACGAGTCCACTTGCAGTGGTGCTCAGGAGAGGGAATGAGGAAGGGCTTCACCAAGGATGGGCTCCTTCGCTGATATCATGATAGTATAGGGATATATCTGAGGTGACACGAGGAAGGAAGTCACCTAAGCAAATGAGAAAGTGTGTGGATTTTAAAAATATGATGTGATTCCCTGCATTCCAGCCCCTAATGAAATATCTCCATTTGCTTATTTGTTTTACCATAACGTCCACAGAACAGTGTCATGGAACTTGCACCTATCACAAATCCAACCTTTAGGGAGGTTAAAAGTTTGGGACGAGGCAAAACGATGGCTTGAAGAAGCTGAAACCACTGGTCAGCTAGTCATGGCTACCACTGCAGTGTATCTAAGAGTCCAGAAAACTTGGGGTTTCAGTCACTGGAGATGCTGTGACATTTCCCTGCTTACACAAGGTCTAGCTAGGCAAACAAAGTCCCACTGGTTAGTAATTCTAATGCCTGTTAGAAAGATTAACAAAACCGATTATCCTACCAGTAAAAAGAAAGAAAAACCACTAAACGTGAGCCATTTAATATATCCAGATTCATCACTTTAGTTCTAAGAGAGAGGATATGTTAACAGCTATTGAAAGATGCATTACCCAAAATGCTGATTCCAAATACGTTTTGTGTTTTCCTTTTCACATGGTATATATTGATCAATATTGCAAGGAACGGCTCATAAATTCAGTTGGATATCTATGGTAACTTTTTGTATACAATTTAAATTAGCAAATTAAAATGTAGCTGCATGTGTTTTTCCATAATT
Source organism: Delphinapterus leucas (assembly GCF_059928025.1). Taxonomy (NCBI): domain Eukaryota; kingdom Metazoa; phylum Chordata; class Mammalia; order Artiodactyla; family Monodontidae; genus Delphinapterus; species Delphinapterus leucas. The sequence goes on from NC_143133.1 coordinate 106,640,957, forward strand.
GTTTATGAAATATAAAACCATGCAATATTTTCAATGAAAATTCAGGTCATTAATCCTTACATGAAATCCCCCCTGTGGATTAGACTCTGCAATTTGGCTCCTGGTTTTATAAAACTTCTGTAGACTGCGCTCACCTTCCCCATGCAGCATGGTCCCAGCCTCTCCCTCGGACAATCATAATACAAAGCACATTCCTCTGTGAGCACTTTAAGGAGCTGTGACTTAGCCAGATTGGGGATTTAATACTAGAATAAATCACATCATGAATTAAGTAAATTGTATTTTTAAAGTGGTTCTGTTTTTATAGGCTTATGTATCAAACTTTCTTACACACACACACACACAGAGAAGGGAAAACTGGATTTGCTAACAGATTACATCTTGTACAACTACCCATCTACCTTAAAACCATATTCATCACACAAAGATTATCTGATGAGCTTCTCTCCAGCTTCCCCTACCCTTTTACTGAATTTGAAGAGTTAACGGCACTGTACTGGATGCTGTGACATCCACCAGTCTCTCCAGGATGGAGAGATGTGTTCTCCCAGCTGCTAGGAGGGCCGCTGGCTGTCAGCCCTCTCCAGAAATCGTCCTCTGCTGAAGACAGCCACTTTGCCAAGATTAAACCCTCCCCTTGAAGGCAGCCTACATCCATGCCTGGACTAAGAGAGGGTGCAACTCCCTTGCTCCCAAATCAGTACAGCTCTGTAGGGTGAGCCCAGGCCTTTGTGGAGACTTCACAGCACCCTCCCTTCTGCCACCCCTCTCTCTGCCCAGAGCTGCCTCCTTCTCTCCCCAGGGTGTAGATTCCAAGAGCACACCCCAACACACCCCTCCGTCTCCGAGACTGCGTCCCAGGAGGACCTGCGGTGCCCACCACCACCATCAGTCAACTACAACAGAGACACTTGGACAAAAAGATTTTTACAAAATAAAGATTCTTCAAAATGTTACAAGCCTTCAAACAGAAAACGGACATCACTTTTGATAGGTAAACTAACAGAAACAATACCAAGGCTGCTTCGGTTATTTAAATCAACATTTTCCAATATTCAGCCTTTTATAGTTCTAAATGATTCCCAAACCAATATTAAGAATTAACACAAAAAGTGGCTTTTACTCTAAGTGCTTAGATTACCATTTTAAAAACATTTATCCCTTATGTTAGGTGGTAGGTAATCTAGGTAATTTTAAAGACATACATACATATACACATACACACATACCAACAGCCTGAAGAATAAGAAAAAGAAATTAACCTAGCTACTAACTTTTTCATTTCAAAAATAAACCCTTTTGAAAGATTTTTCAAGTTGTCTAATTAAAGTAAAAAGAGCAAGGGAGGAGAGAGAAGGAGAGATTTCTTCCCCTTCTACTTTAACACATGTTCATCTCCCTTTTTTAAAAAAAACTATTCTTAAGCTACATGAAAAGAAGGACGTGTGTCCTATTAACTATATTTTGTTTTAAGGGAACTGTGTTTCCAAGAAACTAGTTCATCTATTAACTATCACTCTGATGTTTCCAGAGCAGTTGTCACTATGATACACACAAAGACCACTGGACCAGGGGTCAGAATTCCTGGGTCCCAATCCCAGTGCTGGCACTGACCACAAATGTGATCTCAGTAAGGTCATGACCACATATTGTGCCGTTCAGTGCCAATGTCCCACTAGATCAACGATTAAGGGCTTTGGCTGGTCAGTCACGGACACCTGGGTTCAAATCCAACTCCCATCGCTTACTAGCCATGTGACCCTTGGGCAGGAGATTAAGCCTCTCTAAACCTAAAGCCTCATCTGTAATACAGAGATGATCAACACCGTGGCTACCTCACAGGGCTGTGGGAGAGATTAGATGTGAAACTGCAAGCAGGGCTCAGCACAGTGTCTCTCATTGCAAACACTAATAAAAGTGAGCTATTACTATTAGCTCTTTTTCAGGCTGTGCCTGTCAGAACCCAAGAGCTTTAGGGAAAAGCATTGCTTCAGGCATTTAAAAATAATGAATATTAAAACTCTCTAAGGTGTCAATTCATTGCTTTTATCAGATTTATATTCTAGATTTCCATAGAAGATTTTGTTGGGAGGAAAAAAAAAGTGTCTAAGAAAGTTCAAAGAACATTGACTAGGTGACCTTGAACTTTAGCTTTTCTTTCTGTGAGTCCACACTCTGCTCCAACGGGCGGTTTTTCTCCAACGGGCTATTTTCACACAAAAGTAGAGAAGTGCATCCTGTTTCAGCAGCCCTTCTTTCTAATACGTTTCCAGCACTGGGTCTGCAGGTACTTCTGCCACTTCTCACACAATGTACGATGCATCCAATGGCCTTCAGTCCCTTATGACAACACTCCAGGGGACAAGATATAGACAATCTATGGCACCACTGCACAAAAGCATGTCATGATTATTTTCGCCTGGTTTCTGAGTCAGAATAATCCATCTAATCAGAACTGCCAACCTAGAGGAAAGAATCTCCACGCAGTTTTCAAACTACAGGAACAACTGGCAAGGCACAGAGGAGCTGGAGCTGCCAGAGCGGATGCAGAGGGGACTAAAAAGAATGTCTTTGCGATTGTAACCCAAGCCTTCAAATCTCCCCCAGACCCCCCGCCACCCCCCCAACCCCGCTAATGAGGCCTGGTCACAGTGGAGAAACAATGTTTAAGTTCTAAAAATAATAGCAAACGGTTTTTGCTTCTGAGATGAAGACTCTGTAATTAAACCTGAATATTTCCACAGCCCCCTTCTTCAACATATTATACATGTAGCTTCACCTTCCCAAGGCACCTCCAGATCTATCCATAGTAGGCACCATCTTCAGATTTCCTCTCACTCCTCGGGTCTCGGCTTACATGGCTTCACTACTAATAAGTCTTCTCAGAAAGACTTGACTTTCTGCCCACAAGGCGCTTATAAATTCCGTGAAAGCAAAGTCTACATTTTGTTCATTGCTATATCCCCAATGCCTTACATGGTACATGTCACACAGTAGGCCTGTAAGAAATCTTTGTTGAGTGAATTAACTAATGAGTAAGTGAATTAACAAGTAAAAGGGAGGAAGGTGGATTGTGCCAAAAATTTAAGCCCACTTTTACTGTCACTTCCATGATGTTTAAAAAAAATAACATATTTCTAAAACATAAACAGGACATGGTCATCTTTTAAAAGTTCCTTTTCTGAGCTTCTCATCCAAAAGCACATCAAATAGCATTAAGACCTTTCCCCAGAGGCGAGAGGCTTTCAAAGCAGGTTTCTTTTTTGATTACTTTTATGGGAAAATTAGAATCTATCAAGATAATTCTTGTAATGTGTTGATAACATCCTTTGTTCTTTGTTAAGGACAGGGTGATAAAGGGAGGTTATTCTGAGAATTTCTACGAAAGAAAACATTTTGCCTTGGTAATTTTAGTCAATCTTATTGGCAATAAAGTATTTAACATGTGTTTCCAGCCCTGAAGCTGCTAACCTTTTTATAGCTTAATCATCACAATATCAAATAAAAAAAAAGATTTGAACTGCAAAACTTCATTGCATTTACTTTTCATCCCGCTATATCGATATACAGAGACAGTAATACACACTACCCAGACCTTCCTGGGAAACCAAGTGCTCTTAAGATAAATGCAAAAAGAGTGAGGGCAGTGAGGACTTCCACACTGCCGAACCTGCAGAACAAAAGCTGCATTAAGATGAAGGCTCCCAGGACCGTTTTCCAAGGCAAGGTGCGGTCAGGCTGAGCCAGCTTCTGTGGGTTAGCTCCGCACCGTAGCTTTTCTCCACACCATGGAAGAAGAGAAAGGCCACGCAGCCAGACATTGCAACTACCACACAGCCCATAACCCTTAAGGAAACCTGTTTCCAGGCACAAAGCACTCTAAACAACCTCATGGAGTCTGAGGCCTCTGTCTGTCAGGGAGAGGCCACATTTCAGGTCCCTATCTTCACATTCCTCCCATTTTATCTGAGTTAAACATTGGCACCTGAGAAGCTCTAAGTGGGGAAAGGAGGAATTAAATGGTGACAAAGCTGGACTGCCTGAGAGGTTAATCAGAATCCTTTACCTTACTCCCAAAGAGTGGCAAGCATTGATTACTCTGTTCTATGGTCACAAGCACTACTCCCTAATTTGGTCAGCCATGTCAGGGAAGCCAGATGGAGGGATGTTCGATGAATAATTGAGGTAAATGAAAAACTGTGTGACACAGTGAAAAATCAATGAGTTTGAAAACCAGAAATCTAATACTCCTTCTGCTCCTAACCAGTTTTAAGAACTTAGGTTACTTGACCTCTCTGTGTCTCACTTTCTTTATCTTCAAAACACGGGGCTATATTAAATGGACAGTGTCCTCCAGTTCCTAAATCCTGGAGTTCTACAAAGCCCATCACATCCCTACTGAAAAACCAAGTAGATATTCATGGAACACCATGTGATTGTTACTAAGAGTGCTTTGTGTTCACTGCAACTTGAACCATAACCCTTGCCCTAGAGCATCTATCACATGAGCAATAACTAATCAAAACATTATTGGTAATAAGAACAGTGAACAAGTAGTCAACAAGGACAGTGAAACACGTGGAGTTTCAATAAAACACTATGTTATTACAGTGGAAGTAATAAATGGGTGCAATCTTGAAAAGGTAATTTTGCATACAGACCAGAAATCTTTTTTTTAAAGCCATGACCGGGCTTCCCAGGTGGCACAGTGGTTAAGAATCCACCTGCCAATGCGGGCAACACGGATTCGAGTCCTGATCCGGGAAGATCCCACATGCCGGGGAGCAACTAAGCCCGTGTGCTACAACTGAGCCTGTGCTCTAGAGCCTGAGAGCCACAACTACTAAAGCCCTTGAGCCTAGAGCCCGTGCTCTGAAACAAGAGAAGCCACTGCAATGAGAAGCCCACACAACCTAATGAAAACCCAATGCAGCCAAAAGTAAATAAATAAATTAATTTTTTAAAAAAGCCATGACCTATGACCCATCTAATTGTAGAAATGTTTTAGTCATTTAAAAATTGGAAGTACAAAGAAGACATACAGATGGCCAAGAAGCACATGAAAAGCTGCTCAACATCACTATTAGAGAAATGCAAATCAAAAAAAAGAGTGAGGTATCACCTCACACCATTTAGAATGGGCATCATCAGAAAATCTACAAACAGCAAATGCTGGAGAGGGTGTGGAGAAAAGTGAACCCTCTTGTACTGTTGGTAGGAACGTTGATACAGCCACTATGGAGAACAGTATGGAGGTTCCTTAAAAAACTAAAAATAGGGGCTTCCCTGGTGGCGCAGTGGTTGAGGGTCCGCCTGCCGATGCAGGGGACACGGGTTCATGCCCCGGTCCGGGAGGATCCCACATGCCACGGAGCAGCTGGGCCCGTGAGCCCTGGCCGCTGGGCCTGCGTGTCCGGAGCCTGTGCTCTGCGGCGGGGGAGGCCACAGCAGTGAGAGGCCCACGTACCGCAAAACAAACAAACAAACAAAAAACAAAAACTAAAATTAGAATTACCATATGATCCAGCAAGCCCACTACTGGGCATATACCCAGAAAAAAACATAATTCAAAAAGACACATGCACCTCAATGTTCATAGCAGCACTATTTACAATAGCCAGGTCAGGAAGCAACCTAAGTGCACATCAACAGATGAATGGATAAAGAAGTTGTGGTACATATATACAATGGAATATGACTCAGCTGTAAAAAGGAACGAAATTGAGTCATTTGTTGAGACGTGGATGGATCTAAAGACTGTCATACAGAGTGAAGTAAGTCAGAAAGAGAAAAACAAATATCGTATATTAACACATGTATGTGGAACCTAGAAAAATGGTAAAGATGAACTGGTTTGCAGGGCAGAAGTTGAGACACAGATGTAGAGAACAAACGTATGGACACCAAGGGGGGAAAACCACGGTGGGGTGGGGATGGTGGTGTGATGAATTGGGCGATTGGGATTGACATGTATACACTGATGTGTATAAAACTGATGACTAATAAGAACCGGCAGTATATAAAAACAAACAAACAAAAAAAGAAACAACTAATACTAAACTTTCTTTGGGTTATTTGTATGGAAATATGTTAATATAAATGTTTCAGACATTACATGAAATTTCTAAAAATCTTATATGTTCTGGCATAATGTTATAAGTCATAATTCTAGTTATTAAAATGTATATCTTTAAAATGTATATCTCAGAAATAACTAAATTTCCTTGTCAATTGCATTACTATGAACTTTCATCAAATCTTTACCCGTGGTCATTTTTAAGTCTTTTGTCATTTACAGACAGTTCTGGGTGTACTTTGATGCTTTCACAAAAATGTTCCTATAGAAGGGTTTCATCTTCAAGGAATTCATGGAAAAGACTCTGACAAGTACAGGTTTCTGGTAACTGACTATACTGCTGAGCTGAATGAATAAGCATTTTCAGAACTCTAATGGAAAACTGATGAATTCATAAAAGTGCTAACAAAAGATAAAAGATAAATAAATAATAAAGATTGGAAGTAAACAATATGTCCACCATAGACAAGTTAACTCAACAATTAAGTTATCTGAACTCATTAAAATGTTGACTTAGAATAAAATTTAATGACACAGGCAAATGCTTACACTATAATGTGAAGAAAGAAAAGTGGGATACAAAAATTACATACATGGCATGACTGTAATTCTATATAATCTGTATTTACGTCCAATTCTGTCATGTGTATATGTATAATATTTATAAATAACACTATTTATAAGGACAGATAACATGTGAATAGTAGTTATCTCCAGGTGTATTTTATTTCCTTCTTTGATGTTTCCATAGTCCAGATTCTCCATTTCAGCATGTAATAACTTTGTAATCAAAGGAATTTTTCGTACATATACAGGACTGAAAAATATAAAACAATGAGGATTTAAGCAATTATGAGCTTATTCTGCTGGATACATGCATTAGGAATTCAGAGAGAGAGGCGTCACTACAAGCTGTGCAGCCGAAGAGATTCCTGGAGGGGGTTCACAAGTAGAATTTAGGTTTATAGAATAGTGCTTAAGAGCACTGATTCTAGAGCTAGATTTCCCAGGTTCAAATCCTAGCCCTGCCACTTACCAATTGTGCGAGTTTAAGCAAGTCACTCAAACTCTCTCAGCCTCAGTTTTCTCATCTATAAGATGGGACTGGTATCAGTTCTTACTTCAAAGAGTTCTTGTGAGGATTAAACAAATTCACATAAGTAAGGGCTTTAGGACAGTGCCTGACACATAGTAAGCATTATATAAGTACTAGCATAATTATTAAAAGGACATTTTAGACTACATGAGCATAATACATTAGTAGTTCACCCTTTTGGTGAATTCTAACTATGTATCAGACACACACACAACTCACACTTTGCACTTCTAGGTAGGAAGGACCATCACTATGCCCAATTTATAGATAAGAAATCTGAGGCACAGAGAGGTTAATGGCCCAAGGCAAGTGGCTGAACCAGTACCTGATCCCAAGCTAATCTGACCCCAGTGCCCATGCTCTTAACCATGGCACCGTCCTGTAGGGAGCAGTAAACAAGCTTACCTCGGGCAGACAGATGACTACTTCGAAAGATCACAGGAACTACCATCAACAGAGGGCGTGCAACCGGAAAATGAAGCCAGACAGGGAGTCAAGCTCCATTGCATTGGGCAACTGGGAGAAAGATTTCTGAGCAAAGTGGTTACAGGACAAAAGAGGGATGTAAGGAAATTAGTGTGGCAGATAAACAGGGAATGAAGCACAAGGAGGCTGTTGACAGAGAGAGAGCAGTTATAGACAAAGCAGTGGTGCGCTGGTGAGGGACTGGGCCAGGTGACAGCACAGAGAGACAGTAGAGCTGGCAAATCAAAACAACGCTTTGAAGGGAAAATTAAGAGAACTCAGAAACACAATACTGGAAGCAAAAAAAGAGAGAAACATCATATCTCACAAGCCACTGAGGGCTGGACAAGAAATGTTTCCTTTTATTTTGATTTCTATAAGTTTTGTAAAATGTTTAGTGCATTTACTTACATATTTGTAAAGCATTAAAAAAAAAAACCTAACCAACAGTAGCACGATAAAAAGCACCACACAACACTGTACTCTATGCAAGCAACGCTGACTGAAAAGGTGTATTGCAGTAAGTGACAAAAGTGATTAGCAAGAAATCATAGAGCATAACATCTTTTGTGTAAAGGAAGTGGCTATTTAGAAAATCAAGATAAAGAGCCCACTAATGGCTAATACTGACAAAGAGCCCAAGTCTGATAACATCTCCCAGCACAAAGACAGGCTGATTTATCCCTTGTTTTAAAGTGGCAGCCAGAGCTTGCCAACAAAAATATGTGATTAATCTAATTAGCTTACTGAACTGAGGAAACAACGTGCCAAAATCATATGTACTCACAGATTAGCCCTTCCAGGACAAAGCAGTGTCACATAAAAGCCTATCCTTCAACTTAAATGTTCACGCTCATTAAAAGGGATGAAGCCAGCAGTACTCAGCTTGTAGGAGCTTAATGAATATTACTGGATGGTGATGACACAGACATGAGCCTCAAAAGAATCAGCTCTCATGGTGGAAAAGAGGAAGGATCACAAAGGACTGCACAAATGTATGTGCTGTGGCAAAAGTCCAATTACCCGCTCAGGCCAGGCAACTGGACCACGTTACACCTGCATTAATATTCCCACTCTCAGCTTAATGCTTTAATAGCCTCATTGACAATGCCTGTCTTCACTTGGGGTTATCAGCAAATACAAGCCACGTCTGTTGAGACTGGCAAAGTCATCCATTTATTCAACAAATATTCTTGGGCCCTTACCATGCACAGGTAATAAGTGATTATCTCTGTCTAGTCTTTTGCTGCTAAGGCAAGAGAGGACCTAAATACCAGTTTGGTGCACGAAAAACCCTTAAAGGTTAGAGAAAAGAAAAGGGACAACACTAGCTTCATCTAATAGTCTGCAGATCACAAGGGCAGCTGCCTCATTGGTTCCCATTAGGGGGTACATATGTGTCCAAAAGGCAAACTTTCTTCTTCAGCGGGGTGTCGTTCAACAGCATCTCTCTCATAGACTCAGACCCAAGTCACTATAAGGAAAAATGTGAGTAACTGTTTATTCAAATTGCCTTGCCTCTTCTACCTTCAACATCACCGCTTAGAAGGATCCCTGGTCCAGAGAGCCACAGAAGCTGACACTCCTAGCGCCATGGGTCAGGTGAGCTGACCTGAGCAGCTGGGCAGCCTTGCCTGGCGTGGGAAAGCAGGACACACCTGGAGGGCACAGGGGGAGTAGAACAGAGTCGGGCTTACAAGCAGATGGTTGATATTTGGTATTTTCTAGACCTCTTATTTTTATCCCTAAGATCCTATATAAAACAATGTATCAGTTCACTTCTGAAGTAAAGATAATTTATTATACCCGATTTCACTGCCACAGAGTAATCTGAGTACCCCTGAACTTGAAAAATGAATCACTTTGTATCACCTTATATCAAATCATGAGCATCATTTATATGAAAAGCTTTTCACAGGAAGAGAAAACAAAAATGTTGATTTTACCAAATGTATAATTACTGATAATTAAGTATTTGACAAGCTGAAACTAGATAGAGCTATGGTATAAAAGAGTCAAACTTTAAATTTCAGTAAGAATTTTTTTAAAGGTATTTATAAATACTCTGCTTTGGGAGCACTGTTTTCTCTGAAAAGAGAACCTCCCCAACCCCTTGACTACAGACTAGTCTCAGTCAATTGTCAGCTACTCAGTCGTCAGCATGTAGCCCTGCAGGACCGACGACTGCAGAAATCCTGCTGCAACAAGGTGGTGGTTGGTAGATTAATAGACAATGTCATTTATGGCAGGGAATCACTAAAAATGACATATACACACATTTTAAATACCTTATTTCATCATGAACCGTAAAAAGGCAAATTTATTTGCCAATATTTTCACACAGGCCAAAGCTATTTCTTCAAGTACAGGTCTACTGATTGAAGTTCAAAGCTGTCTTTCTTGCACAAACCATCCTCATAATGTATAATATACGATTTCCAGTTTGTCTACTTGAAGCTGAGAAAAATCTCAATGTGAATCAATCTAAGTGCAGAATCATTCTATATTTTAAACATCTTCCCAATCTTTTAGTTATCTCTTCCACATCCAATTTGACAGCAATGTCTTACAGCAATTTGCCTTTATTTAGTCTTTGCAAAGAATTCAACTTCAGAGAAACAAACCTTTCTTTTCACACACACACATTTCATCAGATTACATGTTACTTGATGAAAGTATATAATTACTGTAACAATGCACACAACTCAGCAGTGGGAGGAAAAGTCTGGCCCTCCAGAGCACCCAGGAATTAGCCAACCAGACAGAGCACTCAGCAGGGTGTGGACAGAAACCAGTGTGTTCTCCAGAGAGAAGAGAAAGAACTGGCAATCCAGGGGCCCACTTAGACTGGTGAAGAGAACTCCTGTTGTATTATAAAAAGAAGCCAGTTGTGCTTTCGAGAGCTAGCTTCTAGCTTAAAACAGTATCTCCAGGCAACTAATGTTATGACTTGTTCAGAGGAGATGTCAGTGAAGTCTCCCTGGGAAGAACTATGTCCTTCTTCGACATCCCTCATGGGAAAAGTCTTATGGAGGCATTCTTTGGGAGAAAGGAAGTATGTACTGCTATCTATATAGCCTGAGGTTATCTCTGGACTTTAATTTCCATTATTCACACTGGATGATAATCTGTAATAGACAAGCCGGTAGAAAAACTGCTGGCCTTGAGCAGCCCTTTTACAAGAAAACTGACACACAGATTAGCAGTCTCCCACACTGCCCCCCAACCTCCACAAAAGACACGACTCCATACCTGTGCAAGACCATTAAAGCTGGCAGCCAGAATGCTGAATCCAGCCCACAGACTGGTTTTTTTTATTACTACTGTTTTCATTTGGACGCCTTTAGGTATTCATGCTCCAGTTTACCACAGACTCCAGCACTCCCTATGGTCTCACACCTGCCTCACCCCAGTGGTGCAACAGAGTCCCACCAAAACTCGACCCTACAGAAACTTTGGTTAGTCTCTGGCAACACTAGGCGTGCTCGCAGCGAGAAGGCATTCGCCTCGGCAGAGGCACCAAGCCACGCCAATAAACAGACACCAGGGGGTTCTCTTCCCACGGAGAAACAGAAATGATTGGCAGCTTAAGCAACTGTTCAAAAACCATAGCCTTTGTAAGAACCATGTGGGAACCTTGCTGAACTGCAGATTCCTGGAGCCCTAACCCTTCAGATTCTGATTCAGTAGGTCTAGGAGTGGAGATCCAGGAATCTGCATTTCAACAAGCACCCAAGGTGATACTGATGTGAGAGGTGTAATAATAAAAACATTAGCACCAATCGTAAGTGCTTACCAGGCCCTGCTCCAAGCACTTTACATATAATGGCTTAACCCCTGGAACAACCCTATGAGGTAAATAGTACTCTTATCCCCATTTTACGAATGAGAAAACTGAAGAAGAGAGAGATTAACAAACATGCCTCTGCTTACTCAGCTAGTAAGGGGAAGAGCCAGGATGAGAGGGTCTCTGAGAAACAAGTCTAAAGTCCATGCTGGCTATAGGCCAACAGTTCTGAGACCTGACACCAAAGGCACAAACCATAAAAGGAAAAATTGACAAACTGAACCTCATCAAAATTAAGAAAACTTTTGCTCTATAGAATGCTACGTGAAGAAGATTAAAAGACAAACTAAAGACTGGCAAAAAATATCCACAAACCACATATCTGACAAAGGACCAGTGTCTAGAATAGTAAAGAACTCTCAAAAACTCAACAGTAAAAAAACCCAAATAATTCAATCAGAAAATGGGCAAAAGACATGAGCAGACATTTCACCAAAGAGAATATACGAAAGGCAAATCAGCACACGAAAAGATGTTCAACATCATTAGTTATTAGGGAAATACAAATTAAAACCACAAGGATGCATCACCACACACCTATCAGAATAAGCTAAAATAAAACAGTAACAATGCTAAATGTTGACGAGGACGCAGAGAAACTGGATCATCCATACACTGCTGGTGAGAATGTGAAACGGTGCTGCCACTCTGGAAAACGGTTTGGCAGTTTCTTTGAAAACTACACATGCAATTACCATACAATCCAGCAACCGACCTACTGGGGATTTGTCTCAGAGAAATGAAACTCCCGTTCACACAAAAACTTGTACACAAATGCTCACAGCAGCTTTATCTGTAACAGCCAAAAACTGAAATCAGCCCAGATTTCCTTCAATACGCAAATGGGTAAACAAGTTGTGGCCCATCCATACCATGAAGTATCACTCGGCAATAAAAAGGAACCAACTACCGATACCAACAACAACTTGGATAAATGACCAGGGAATTACACTGAGTGAAAAAAGCCAGTTCCAAATGGTTATATACTGCATGATTTCTTCTACATAACATTTTTGAAATGATAAAATTTTATTTATTAATTTATTTTATGGAAATATAGTTGATTTACAATGTTGTGCTAATTGCTGTACAGCAAAGTGATTCAGTTATACATATATAGACATTAGTTTTCATATTCTTTTCCATTATGGTTTAATCACAGGATGTTGGCCACAGTTCCCTGTGCTATATAGTAGGACCCTGCTGTTTATCTGTTCTATATATAATAGTTTGCATGTGCTAATCCCAAACTCCCAATCCATCTCTCCCCCATCCCTCCCACCCCTTGGCAACCACAAGTCTGTTCTCTATGTCTGTGAGTCTGTTTCTGTTTCGTACATAGGTTCATTTGTGTCATATTTTAGATTCCACATATAGGTAATATCATATGGTATCTGTCTTTCTCTTTTTGACTTACTTCACCTAGTATGATAGTCTCTAGTCCATCCATGTTGCTGCAAATGACATTATTTCGTTCTTTTTTGACTGAGTAATATTCCATTTTGTGTGTGTGTGTGTGTGTATATATATATATATATATATATATATATATACACACCACGTCTTCTTTATCCATTCCTCTGTCAATGGATAGTCAGGTTGCTTCCATGTCTGGCTATCGTAAATAGTGCTGCTATGAACACTGGGGTGCATGTATCTGTTCGGGTTAAAGTTTCCTCCGGATATATGCCTAGGAGTGCGATTTCTGGTTCATATGACAGCTCTATTTTTAGTTTTTTGAGGAACCTCCATACTGTTCTCCATAGTGGCTGCACCAATTTACATTCCCACCAACAGTGTACAAGCGTTCCCTTTTCTCCACACTCCCTCCAACATTTATTATTTGTAGGCTTTTTGATGATGGTCATTCTGACCGGTGTGAGGTGATACCTCATTGTAGTTTTGATTTGTGTTTCTCTAATAATTAGCGATGTTGAGCATCTTTTCATGTGCCTGTTGGCCATCTGCATGTCTTCTTTGGAGAAATGTCTATTTAGGCTTCCTGCCCATTTTTTGATTGGATTGTTTGGTTTTTTTTCGTTATTGAGTTGTATGAGCTGTTTGTATATTTTGGAAATTAAGCCCTTCTTGGTCACACTGAAATGACAAAATTTTATGAATGGAAGACAAATTAGTTGCCAGGGGTTAGGTATGGGAAGATGGGGGCTGGGAGCACAGGAGAGAAGGGGCATGATTATAAAAGGGCAATAGGAGGGACCCTTGTGGTGTTGGAACTGCTCAGTGTCTTGACTGTGGTGGTAGACCCACAAACCCACTCCAGTGGTAAACTCGAATAGAACTTAATATAGTAATACAGGTACACATGAATGAGTACAAGTAAAACCGGGGATCTGAGGACTGTATCAATGTCAACATCCTGGTTATGATACTATACCTCTGCAAAAATGTTTCCTTTGGGGAAAATGGGTAAGGCGTACAAGGAACGTCTCTATTATTTCTTACAACAGCATAAGAATTTACAATGATCTCAATAAAATTTCAATTAAAAAGAAAAGGTCCATGCTCCCAAGTGTGCAGGTGAAATCAGGCACTGTGTTCTTTCACTAGGAATATAAAATGGCACTACCTTTCTAGGGAACATCTGGCAACACTATCAAAAGTGAAAAACATATATCCTTTGATCCAACAATTCCGTTTTTAGGCTATTAATTGTAATGAATAATTTATGATGTGTCAAACATTTAGTTACTAGAGTACTTAATTTCAGCAGTGCTCTTTTAATAGTTAAAGACTAGAGACAACTGAATGTGGTACGTCCACAACAGGAGACTCTATCAAGTTAGCAAAATAATCTTTGGGAGTAAAACAGCTGACCTGGAAAGATAGGCAAGATAGATGCAGATGTTCTATGGATACTTACTCAATTCCTGCTATGTACCAGGCACTGTTGTTGACTGGGAACTCTGACACAACCAACAAGGCATGGTCCCTGAGCTCAACTATACAGTCTGATGGACTGTCCTCTACTGGTAAGTAAACAGTTGACAAAACGCTATACATATATCTCTGTAGGTGATTACAAATACACACGCACATACATATGCACATACTTTTTATCTATATATAATATAAATTCTGGAAGGATATAGTCAAAATGTCAATAGTGGTGATTTCCGGCAAGTGCGATTGTGTGTATGTGTTTTATTTAATTTTATTTGTTTTTCACATCTATGTATTCTAAATTTCTACAATTAACAAGTTTCACTGGTATTAATTTTATTACTGGGAGGAAAAAGGCTGGTCCCCAGAGAGTGCCTTTTTTTTTCTCTTTTTAGTTTCTTTTGATTTCTAATAAGGCACAATCAGAGTGAAATTTTTCTAAATCCTGATTCAAAGAACTCAAAGACCTCTTCAATTATCAATATGAATAAATGCAAGTTAACCAAACTGGATTACCTTAGGATAAGAATTGGGCCTATTTGTAAAAATTGCATTTCCTTACAAATTTAGGTTTGTAAGCAATTTCTAGCCCTTGGATTGAGCTGGGGTTTCTATTTCAGGAAGTTTGTACTGTTTGCTTTTGCTAATTTCTTAAAACAATGCAGATTCTTTACAGAAAAATATTTTAAATACAGATGTCCAACAAAATGTAATATCACTCAACCAGAAAAAATCAACTATTTTAAGCTCCAGATATACTACTTTAAACTAATATCTATGTGTGCATATTTGCTAGTTCACGTGGTTACACTAAGATGGTCTCACACAGCACATACTGCTGTTTAAACTGGGTAGGGTTTTTTTTGCTTAGCAACATATGTCGTTTTAATGATATATTTTAACATTAAATATGTTTATTTAACCAATCTGCTAATGGTTGGATATTTAGTTTGCTTCCAGGTTTCAGAGTTACAAACAGTTGACAATGAACATTCTTTTAACTGAACATTTGAGCATTTCCTTGATTTTGTCCTCCAGCTGAAATCCCAGAAGAGGACATTCTGGCTCAAAGGGTATGAGCCGGAGGGTATGAACACCTGAAAGCTATTGATATAAGTGGGCTCCCAAAGAGCTGTACCAACTTACAACAATCAGTACGGGAAGGAAAGTGATCCAGTTTCTATCAATACATGCTCACTAATGCTGCTGACCAACATGAGAATTAACTTGTTCTTGGATTCTCTAGAATTTCACTTTTGGGGGAAAAAAAAATCATTTTAATAGCAGATCAAAACAGAGGGATTACCTGGCTGCCAGTTAAATTAGAAATTTTACTTTGTCAACTTCACTTTAATTGCAGAATTTTGTCAGACCCACTAAGGCAAACCAAAGATCATCTCTGTAGAACTCTGTATTCAATTCAATGATCTTTATTTAGATAATCACTGTGAATTCTTATCTGACATCCCCAAACCTTTACCCTACAGAGATCAGCCTCCCCACCAAGAACTCCCAGGCTAAGACAGAGGTGGCCATTTCATAGTAACTACCTCATGGGGCAACGTGGGAATAAATGAGATCATGCAGGTTCATGCACCTGCTTAAGGCACAATGCTATTACTGCCCATCACATATTAAATGGTTCAAAAATGTTTACTATTGGTGTTCTATTATAAGTAACTCACCTTCAGCATGACATAATGAGGACTTAAATTCCAGCTATTTCGATCCTCTTTTATTTTTACAGATGAAGAAACTGGGGTTCGCAAGGCTAGGTGTAGAACTCAGGCCTCCTTGACGCCAGTCTGATACTCTTTCTCTAAAACTATTTTGTCTGTTGGTAGGTTTTCTCTAGTGAAGGCTACAGACACCTTAATTCACACAATTACACGTAATCAGAGCAGTCTGCAATTTGAGATTTAAGTCTACATGTTCAGAATATACTTGGCTTATAGATATCTGCCCGGTTAAATAATAATTCTCTAAAGCAGGTATTTTAAGTTGCAGGCTAAAAGCAACTGGGTTTATACCCACCTCAGAAGATGATGGATGATTGATGATAAATCTCTATGCTGATCAGGGGTTTCTAATTACATTAGACAGAGGGCATGAAGACTAATTAACAATGCTCATACATTCATCACCGCTGATTGCACAAATCCCACCGCTGAAAGCCCAAGTGCAGCACCTTCTCTAAAATGACAGAGGAAACAGATGAATTTCTACTCAGAACTCCCAGAGGCTATCTGTCTTGATTTCAGGGTAAATGGGTTTTCCCTAAAAACCTAAATCACAAACAGAATGACAGTCCAAAAACCCTGGACCAAATTTTACTATTCTATCTGAGCAGGGGCTGGCCAGGTCTGGTCACATGGCACATGATCAATAAATAATTACAGATCGATTGGTAAATAGGTCTGTGGGCATACTTTAGGGGTTTTCAAAACTAATTTTTCTAGACGCCTACATAATTGGAAGTCATGGTGTGTGTTCCCATGAACTAAAGGAACTACATCCTATATGCCACCAAAAACAGCCCTTATATGCACTCCAGACTCTGGTTCCCTCTTATATGCACTCCAGCCCTACAGTGAGGGGTTTGTACTGATCTCTCCCTACCCCTTCGGGGCCACAATTATTACCTGACAGTCAGCAGTGTCGCATTCACCCAGGAAAACGTCACCAGGTAAAACACAGACAGGTGCTTTCTAATAACAAGGCAAGATGGGTGGTTCTGGCCTCTGTCTTCTAAGGAACCCCCACCCACCACACATCACAATCGTCAACACATGCTGCTGAGCTGAAAAGGGAAGGATGGGAGGAGGCTGACGGTCCACCTGCGCTCTCCTACTCCTCAACCCCAACACACACACACACACACACTCCACCCCTATCCAGGAAAGCCACCACCACCAGCCTCCTCTCTGACCTGATTCAGGACTTAGAATCCTTACCTAGCTTCAGGATGTGACGATGGGAGAATCTACCCATTATGCTGCCTGAACGCGCCCAAGTGTTTATTTTTGGTTTGTTTGTTTTCTTTTGTTTTGTTTTCGGCCCTGCTGCATGGCACAGCGTGTGGGATCTTAGTTCCCTGACCACGGATGGAACCCACGCCCCCCACTGGAAGCATGGAGTCTTAACCCCTGGACCGCCAGGGAAATCCCTGCGCCGGAGTGTTGAAGGAGCATTTACCCATCTTCCTCCAGGAGATGCCTGTGGCCCCTCTGTGTGCCTGCAGGGCGGGCAGCCAGGGGAGTAGGGAAAGGAACAGTACCTGGCCCATGCAACGTGCACAACAGAGGGCATGTTTGGAGAACTGGCTTAAAACTCAAAATCCTGTTGAATGAAGATATCTGTCATACTAGCTTTTGATCCGCTTGATGTATAAAGAATCAGAAAAATGAAAATGGGTTTTAAATTACATAATCTGCATTAATAGCAAGAAAAGGTCTTGAAATTAATGTAAATTCAACACAGCAACCATAAACCCAAGGTGGAAAAGGGAATCAATAATGAGACTCTGAGCTTGCAAAGTCATCCTAGTTTAAGCAATAAAAGGACAAAAGCCAAAAAAAGACACAGATCAAACAATACCAAAATTATTAGGCAGCTGCTCAACCTCTGCTTTTTGAAAAACAATCAAATACCAGCAGGGAATTACGCAATGCCACACATCCACAATACTCTATGTTCTTTCCATGTGAATTACCAGCAAGTGAAATTTACATTTTCTATTTTGTAACTTTCTTATACATTCCTAAATATATTCCTACGCTGTTATATTTTATTTTTTAATTCTTGCCTTTTTTACTTCACTCCCCTTTTTTTTTTTTTCATTCCCTTTTTGATACATCTCTCACTGGGCCCTGGTGATCCAGATTCTGGCCCAAGCTCTGTCCCTGTAGATATCAATGTAATTTATATAAGTATCAGTGGGCCTCTGTTTTTTCCATTAATGTATTCAACAAATTCTACTCTGCACCAGGTTGCGAAGTAGGAGGCATACAACACGGAACAAAGTCAAACACGGGCCCTGTTCTTAAGGAGCTCAGAGTCTTTAAAGACGAGGCTTAGCTATGAAATCAACAATCCGTTTAAGTTCTCACGGTTTTGTCCTTACTCTTCTCCCTCTTTCTTCTGATTCTCAAGGAACTAACTTCAACTTTTTCATTCCACTATTAATCAGCTTTAATGCTTCCACAACAGTCAGTGCCACACAAAAATTTTATGCTCTAACACGGGGATTTAGCCAGATTGGTTCACAAGGCAAGAAGGAGGAAAATGGAGAAGAGGGATTCTATAAAAATCAAGGCTTCAAAAAAATGTAGAGCAGCTAGCTCTGTTTTAGATGAACACAGAATGTGAGTAAAGGTAACAGGGGGAAAACAAGCAGCAAGAGGAGCAGAGAAAGCATAACTGGCTCCTCCTCAGAAAGCGGAACCTGACCCCCTGAAAGTCTGGTCACTGGGTTATTCAATCCTGATTGCTTAATGAAAGCGTACAAATCAGCAGATGTTATGCCTGAGCGTCCCAAATGTCCCCAATTATGACCAAGTAGGTGAAGGCCTTAAAAAATCACACTTCACCTTATTGGAAGGGTTTCTGGCACATCAGTAATTAAAACACCTCAGTTCCCAACTACATTAGAAACATGATAATTATCTTCATACGAAACTTGCTTTATAACACTTGAAATGCTTCAAATCCTAGCATGACAACGGAATATAAACAAAAAGACCGCAGATTAATAAGGCTTCTGTCCATGACTGTGTTGCTGCAGCTCAAAGTTAAGAGCTCCCCCCTTTGGGAAAAACGAGCATTAACAGTCCCCAGAAGAAAACGCATGAGTATCATTATAATAATATTAGCAGCACCTAAATTTTCTTGAGTCATTACTGTGTGCCACACCTGTACTAAGTGCTTTGTTACATGCCCCGAGCTCAGAGAGACTGAGTAACTTGCCAAAGGTCACCCAGCCAGGACGTGTCAGACTAGGGAACTGAACCCAGATCTGCCTGGCTCCAAAATTCATACCGTTCATCACTATGCTGCCACCAAAGAG
This sequence comes from Delphinapterus leucas, assembly GCF_059928025.1. NCBI lineage: Eukaryota > Metazoa > Chordata > Mammalia > Artiodactyla > Monodontidae > Delphinapterus > Delphinapterus leucas. Next base: position 106,660,407 of record NC_143133.1, read on the forward strand.
GTAGCGTCAAAGGAAGAGAGGGGGCAGGAAAGAGAAGGAGCTGGCAAAGCACAGTTTACAAGATTAAAAATCATTAGAGCCATAGAAGTTGAATGCTGAACCACTAGAGAAGCCCAAACAGAATTCCAAAGAATTCCCCAAACAGGTATCAGAAAACCCACCTTCTTGCCCAAGGCTAGTAAAATTTGAACAAAGAGAAATGGTGAGGCCGTGGCATGAGGAAAAAGTGATTCATCAAGAGGGTCCTTCCCTGGAACTTGTTTGGTGGTCCAGTGGATAAGACACTGCGCTCCCAATGCAGGGGGCCTGGGTTCGATCCCTGGTTGGAGAATTAGATCCCGCATGCCACAACTAAGAGTCTGCATAATGCAACTAAGAGCCGGCACAGCCAAAAATAAATAAATATTTTTTTTTTAATTAGCACTGCATTTATTTAAGAAAAAAAAAAAAAAGAAGGTCCCTCCCTGAGGACAGGCAGTGGAGACAAGTTGTCCAGGACCATATGCCTACTGCGTGCCAGTCGCCAAGCTACCGCCCTGGTTATGGTCTCTAGGCTCCATGTGCTAGAGAGAAATGACAAATCCCTAAATGAGGATGAGAACCTGTACACAGACGCTGTGAAGGGGAAACGAGCAGGACTGATGGGATCTTCTTCTGGAACATTTGCCTCCAGGGTTGCTAACTCAGATGAAGACTGCTCAGTGTGAGAGCCCTTCCAACACAGCCCCTAGCTCAGCTGTATTATAGCGAGAACAGTACCACCGTCAAAAGACTGAGTTTGAACTATTTCCTTTCAATAACAGAAAACTCACAATCTTTCTTAGAAGCTCTTTTCCTGGCGAGGGGAAAATGAGAAGCTATCCTGGTTATCACGCACTAGGAAAAAACTCACGGCCCCAGCCCCTCCGAGAATAAGAAAGGGCCAGCACTATTCATCGAGTTTCAACACGGCCTTGCCTTATTTTTGAAGAACTCAAAAGTAAAAAACATGTCATGGCCTAGTGGAGTCAAATTAATCTAGCTTCAGATCCCAGCGCTGCTGCCAACTAAGTCGTTAACTTTAAGCACAGTACTTAACCTCTTTTGGCCCCAATTTCCTCAGTTTCAAAACAGGGATAATAACCTCCATCTTACTGGTATCTTGTGGGCATTACGTGAGGGTGGACTTTTCACCCCAATGGGGTGACTGCCCTGCCCACAGCCCCTTCTAAAGGAAACTGGTAATATTGCCAATCAATGTTTGAGGGCAGCACTTGGCAATGATTTTCTGTACACGCACGCGCGCACACACACACACACACACACACATACCGTCAACCCGCTGATCATATGGAACAGAATCTGAGAATCTGACAGAATCTGAGAATCTGACAGGGGTGGGAACCTGATCTAAAAGCAACTAATCCCTAGGCTGTCCATCAACCATGGTTTAATCTCAGAGGTGATGGCTAATTAGTTCAGCCACTCAAAATCTACTGGAGGGTTGAATTAGGAAGTAAAGCTAGTGGTCAGCACAGAGTGAAGCAGATAGGCCCCCAAACAGAACAGCAACTTGGAGAGTAGCAGGGTTAACAGTGAGGTCGATGCCCAGAACGACACTCCACAGCCCCTCAGCTGAGGCTCCCAGAACCAGTGGGGATCCAAACACCTTCTAATTCCAGCCTCCAGGTTTCCAATTCCCTGCCCTTCCTGAAGCCGGGCTGTTCCCTTTTCCTAGGATCTAACAATAAACTTCCTATGACCTGAGGTCCCTTGGAAGCAGAGGTAACAGGTAAGGAGCCTCCATCCATCTGTGAGAGGGGCAGAGGGGCAGAGAATCATTCAGCAGACTTTTTTGTAGGACCTCGCTGAACAGACTGGGAGACAGGACACGATCCATCTGGCAAAGAAAGGCTCAAGATGCCTTTCAGAGATCCAGGCTAGCCAAGAAAACAACACAACACAGGGGAGGGGATCCCCGTTATGACAGGTACTTGACATCTTCAAGAAGTTCCTTGAAGGGAAACACCAAGTCACATTCCAAAGCCCTAGTACCTTTGCCACTACTGAGAGCCTCCTCTGAGGGGGGAAAATAATACTCTAACCCTTTTTGAGATTGAAATGAAGACCAATGTTGCTGGTTTTCTCTTTGGGGTAAATTTTCATTAAGGAATGAAAAAAAAACCAAAGTAGTCTATCCAAGCCCCCTCAAAACAAAACAAAATAAAAAAACCTTAAAGCAAAGCCTCCCTCCTCTCCCCACACAAATACATAATTTAGAAAATGACCGTCAAAATAACCAGCCGCATCAATCACGCAGGAGCCATTACACGAAGCCTTTCCCAGCACCCACCTCCTCCAGCCTGGCCTCCAATCCCATGCCAGCCCTTCTGGAGCAGCTGTGGGGTCCCATTTCATTTATCATTTATTTTATTATCTGGCTTGCAAGCCAATTTGTTCCACTTCGTGTTTCTGGTTTAAATATGTGAGTTGTATATTTCAACAGAATGAACAACGGGCTTCGGGGACACCCTTGATGTACATTTCACAGCTACCTGCTTCAGTGCCTCTCTCCAATCTGCATGTAACATTGCAAATTTGTTTGCTATATATTTAAAAGAGGCAGCGGACAAGCACTTCTGCACAAATCAAACCTGGGGAGGGAGACAGGGGTATACTAACAGGCCAAGGTGTAATTTACCTAGATTTACTTTTCCTCAGACCACTACTCAGCTGAGCTTGAAAACTGTTGTTCCTGTTAGCTTTTCTTTCAGCCGCCAAAAGAAAAAGGCTCAAAGCAGCTGCTGTTTTGACAAAGTATTGACTTCTCACGGGTGGGAGTGAACAGAAAAATTCAGCTCTGAAGCCACTGGCCTCCGTCCATCTGATATGTTATAAGAAATCCCTGAGATAACACTTAGGCTTCTGTTTCGAGCTACACGGTTTTTATTCTATTCTCTCAGTGCACAAGATTCAATGTCTTCCTGGCACTGAGTGGCAATAGCTAAAGGTGATGAGCAGTGAATCACAACAAACTTCACCGAATGTCTTCTTGCAGCCTATAAATAAAATCAGAATCTGTGAAGCTAGCAAATCTTCTGAGGTCTGAACATCCCAAGGTTATTCATTTCTTCTTCTTTTTTTTTTTTAACATCTTTATTGGGGTATAATTGCTTTACAATGGTGTGTTAGTTTCTGCTTTCTAACAAAGTGAATCAGTTATACATATACATATGTTCCCATATGTCTTCCCTCTTGCGTCTCCCTCCCTCCCACTCTCCCTATCCCACCCCTCCAGGCTGTCACAAAGTGGGTGGAGGGGTGACAGCCTCAAGGTTATTCATTTCTAAACCTCTCTGGGAAGGATAAAAACACAATCAAAAGAAACATGGTTTATGATGAACAAAATTTCTTAATGTGTGAAAATTCCCATTTTAATTGTCAGGGACGTTATACTAAAGTATTGAGACCTTTAACTTCTCACTCCCTGTGTTACCCCCAAAAAGCTCATTTTCCAACAGGGTTTGGAAAGTAATAGAGGTAAGCAGCAAAACACCAGCTGCAAGGAAAAGCTCAGGTTCTGAATTATTTTTATATGATGAAGTTGATAAAATGGGCTGAATAGATCTAATGCCTCATTATGCCACAAAGAAATTTCAAAACATTTATGCAACAAATGGCACATAACTTTTTAGGAATTTGGGTAACTTTAAGTGGGGATTTTCAATTTGTTGGGAGTATCTGCCTAGGCCCTCTTCTCTGCCCCCAACACCTACAGTTCAAGGGTGGGAACTGCAGCCATTCTGGTGTTACATGAGCCGGCTGCCCTGTCTCCCACCTTTGCTGACTAGACTGAGCCCATCAAATTTTCTCCCCTAGAAATTTAAATCAGGATTGGAAAATGCTAAATGAGTTTCTCCAGTTGCTTCAATCACTGGGACACAAACCCAGGAGGTAAAAAGCAGCCCAGTTTGGCTACGCAGAATGAAAACTAGTTCAGTGATAGAAGGAAAGAAAATGAGTGCCGAGCTGGCGTTCCAGTTCCTGGTCTGAGGGTAGGCTGAGCCTAAGTCCCTTAAGATACCAGAATCCTATTGATAAATTTCCCTTTTTATTTAATCTAGTAGAGGTTTCTCTTAATTTCAACCTAGTTCAATCAGGGCTAGGGCTAGAGCAGCATAAGCATGGGATGAAGGTTAAGTAATACTAGAATGATCCTTCAGCAAGTGAAAATAAAATTAAGATAATCATCAAAATTCCGAATCAGAAAACCGACTTTGATCAGAAAAGATGGTGCTGACATGCCATTTGAGAATCTGATTCCTACTTCTGTCATGTATTTATTATAGCATCTCAGTTCAAAAATCAAAGAGCCTCAAGTTTCTATGTGTCAAATGCGTAACACTTCCCTTCCAAGGTCATTTCTTGCTGTCCTCCCTGGCCCCGACCGTACTGACACACAGCAGCAGCTAGGATCTCTTGCATCTTCCCTTAGTGTTAATTTGCTCACGTTAAGCTTTCTCTCAGCCTGCAGTGGCTTCCAACTGCTTGACATGTCAAATTAAAATACCCAATAAAGTGTTGCATCGATTAGTTCTGCATTACCTAACCACTGTCATAACCCATTATGCCTAAACTCACAGCCAGTCCTAGAGTCGGCTCTTGTGTTTGTCATCCCATGGTCACAAGACGCCCACTCCAAGTTGAGAGCATGGCACTTGCTGGTGCTTCCTCTTGGAAATGAGTAAAGAGAAGGGATCCCAGAGTTTGGACACCTGGATACCAGTCATGATTCTTCTATTAACCATCGTCTTTTAATTTCTGTAGGCCGGATTCCTTCTCTATAAAATAAAGATGCTGGGACTTGACCACTGGCTTTTAGCTTTTCTTCTGCCTCAACACATCTAAGAGATGTGACAAGAACAGAAGAAAAGTTACATAATAACATATGAAAACAGGATAAACTATGTCATATTAACTGCATAGAATACCCAGGAGATTGCTATTGGCTTGGCTGGCATCCTGGCAGAGGCAGAACCTGAGCTAAGCCATGAAGAAGAAGGACAGGGATCAAAGGAAGGACACGCGCTTATGTCACTTAATTTTTCACCTCCTTTTGTACCCGTTAGTGACAAATGGTATTAACAAACCTTTAGGAAAAAACACATATTAAGAGATTGTACTGGGAAGGAGGAAGAAAGGAACTACTCTGAAAATCTATCAAACACTTATTGAGAAAGGTGTCTGTAAGGCAAAGGATAGTGCTAAAGGCGGAACCCAAAGGTAAGTGGACGTGGTCCACTGCGTCTAATATCTAAGGTCCAGGACCACAGCTGCTTTGCTCATACTGCACTCCCAAACCCTAAGAGCACCTAGCTGAACACTCAATAAATTTCTGTTGAAAGAATACATAAATATAGCCCCTACTTTTAAGAACTTCAGATTTTTTTAATGGAGACTAAAAGAGAGAGAGAATACGTTGTCCTTTCCCTTCAGGATCCCTAATAACTATGGCATCAACTTCACTTAAAGGGAGCCCTCCTAGGGATAATAGAGAGAAGAATGCAAACCTCACACAACAACCATTTTAGACAATAAATGATCAAATCCCACCACGTTAGCAAGTAAACAAATCTGTCACTAGCCTCATTCTCTATGCTGATGCATTAGCCAAGAATGATCCTTTTAATAAAAGCAGAGTAAGTCCCTCCACAGTGGTAAGCCCAAATCTCTCTGATACACAGGTAGCTCTCTGCATCATCAGCTCACAGTTGGTCGAATCTGTGGATGCCGGACCCCTGGTTTGGAAGGTGGACTGTACTATGGCCATTTTATAAAAGGGACTGAAGCATCTGTGGGTTTTGGTATCCGCATGAGTCCTGGAACCAGTCCTCCGTGGATACAAAGGGACAAACTGTATATATTAATTTGTTTCAAAATGCCACTTCCTCTTAAGTTGGTTTTCCCCTCCAAATGCCTCAACCACGGGCAATTATGTCACATGCACCAGATCCGTGCGTCCAAACGACAAACAGTTCCCTTAAACCAAATGTATTACCATAGCAACAAAGGGATTACCCTTGCCGTTCTCTACCTGCCATGGCCCGATCTATTTAACATGGCTACACTACAGTGACACTATATAAATGATCGTGCTCATTAGCAGCAAGAGTCAGCTCTGGGAAAACCATAAACACCAGACATGCACACAAACGAAACACACATACACACACAGCTGGACGATGGTGTCAGAGATCACAGTGCAAAGGGAAGGAGGGAGAACTAAATGTTCTTAAATTTCAGCTTCCAGTTTAGCATGATATGAGCACACAAATCTCCCAGTTCTTATTTTTTTAAAAAAGGGAAACACATAAAATGACTTTATACCTATAACACACATTATCAAAAGTTGCTGAAAGCAAGATGATTAGATCAGAAGATCAGAGAGGCAAAGGATGAAATTCATCTTAAACTTGTTTTATGGTTCTGGTTTTGGTTTTTGTTCTGTCCCAGTTTCTGGCTTATTTCTCATTAGGAGAACAGGCAGGAGACTGGAAAATTGGACGCTGAAGGGAGTGTACAGCAGCTGACAGCCAGCTGTGACCATCCTCTCACTCAACCTGGTGAAATCTCCACCGACTTCCCCCGGGGAGATTCCTGAATAGAAAACTGAGGACATCCATCTGGTTCTCTGGGAAAGGAGAGAGTCATCAAGAATAATAGGAGATTGAGTTCATGCAGGACCCCTACAATTCACACCGGGACACAGGGCGAAACCTTAAGGTCAATACAACCACACCCAACAATTCTATCTTAAACCATCTGGTGGGTTTGATCCAGATAGGGGCTGGGTTAGGGTGGCCCCTGTGCCTTGCGTCCACAATGACCTAGTAACAGGATCGCCATTGAGAGCTGGAATCAGCTCTGAGGCTGGAAAAGAGGATAGATGGCTCTTTGACTCACTTTGTTGCGCTCTTTCCTGTCACCCCCTCGGAAAGAGGAGGAAGGAGAAAAAGGGGACAGCCCTCTAAAAGATTCTAACTTATTTATATTAGACCATAGTCTGATAATGAAAACTTCACACAGACAAGAGTTTATATTTGGCTAAAAATAACTGACATGATCCAGGAAGGGAATCTCTAATAACTGACATATGTAAAAGCTTGTATCAAAGTTTGAAGAACCCATTCGTATACAGAATTCCTGTACTACTCTTCTAGATATAGTCCTCTGTCTGCTTTGCCAAAATCTAGCTTGCCACACGCTGCAGCTATCAAACTTTGATTACAGACTGCAGAGATGACTTAATAATTTGTGAAAACTGTAGTTTTCCAGTACAGTGGTCTTTCCATCACAGATATTAATTTTTATTGTCGTAAACACAAGAAAACCTCTTAAAAGATTATGATGCACAATTATTTCTCTGTCCATTTGGGGAAAAAACCAAAACTTTGAGAACATGGAAAAAAAACAAATATTCACCCCAAATAACTGTTTTTCCCTTAAAAATCTATCTTCCCAAGAAAAGCATCACAAATACCTAAAATGATGTCTAGGGTGGCCTATTCACCACAAATTGCTCCTGTAAGTAGATAAATTATCAAGTAAAGAAGCACAGAATTTAGAAACACTTCACACAGTGGTACAATTTTATTTATATGCCCACATAAAATAAGAACATGTGCCTCGGGGATCATTTACACAACTAAATGCTTTGCTGATTACCATACAAAATAGCTTAAGACAGATAACCTCTCACATCCGACAGTACACAGGACATGAATTATGACTGCTGTTCTGTTTCCATAATTGAGTGAATGCCTTTCGACAACTGGTCAAATATCTGTGCCTCATTTTCAATACCGTGACATGCATACAAATACATGCTTACAACACATTACGGGACCCATTGAGAACAGTATGTTCTAAGAAAGTCCTTTTAAAGTTTTTAGTCTTTCTCCTTTTCTACTCTAATAATTTGGGTTGACAATATAATAGAAGCGACCTGTAAATGACATTTAGAAGCAAAGTGAATTCTCTTCTGCCAGCTAATGAGGACTTCATAGCTGTTGGTCACGGTATTCACTCTACCTTCTGGCCAAGGGCAGACACTCTCACTTGTCCCAGAACTAAAAATCAGAATATACTATGTAAAGTTAAACAATAACATTGCACTCGTACATATTTGCCTTGAGTTTTGTTTATAAATTATTTCTGCCACTTATAATTTAAATAATCAAAGATTAAACAACAGAAGTAATATGCATCATATTGTTTTAACTGAAGTGTAGCTGATGTGTACAATATAACGATTCATCATTTTTAAAGGTTATACTCCAGTTATAGTTATAAAATATTGGCTATACTCCCTGTGTTGTACAATATATCCTTGTAGCTTATTTTATATGTAATAGTTTGTACCTCTTTTTTTTTTTTTTTTTAAGGTTGCACCAGGTCTTAGTTGTGGCACACAGACTCCTTAGTTGCGGCTCACCAGCTCCTCAGTTGCGGCTCACGGGCTCCTTAGTTGTGGCATGAGAACTCTTAGTTGCGGCATGCACATGGGATCTAGTTCCCTAACCAGGGATGGAACACGGGCCCCCTGCATCGGGAGCATGGAGTCTTAACCACTGCACCATCAGGGAAGTCCCAAATAGTTTGAACCTCTTAATCCCCTACTCCTATATTGTTCTGCCCCTCTTCCCTCTCCCCACTGGTAACCACTAGTTTGTTCTCTATATCTGTGAGTCCGTTTCTTTTTTTGTTATATTTACTAGTTTGTTGTATTTTTTAGATTCCACATATAAGGGGTGTCATATAGTATTTGTCTTTGTCTGACTTATTTCACTTAGCAACAATATTGTTTTTAATAGAAAAAATTATAAACTTCAAAATGCCCAACAATGGCCGAGTAATTCTATATGATTATGGACATCCATACAATATACAACTATCAAAAATGGTGCAAGAGGGACTTCCCTGGTGGCGCAGTGGTTAAGAATCCACCTGCCAATGCAGGGGACACGCGTTCAATCCCTGGTCCGGGAAGATCCCACATACCACGGAGCAACAAAGCCTGTGTGCCACAACTACTGAGCCTGTGCTCTAGAGCCTGCAAGCCACAACTACTGAGCCCACGTGCCACAACTACTGAAGCCCACACGCCTAGAGCCTGTGCTCTGCAACAAGAGAAGCCCCCGCAATGAGAAGCCCACATACCACAACAAAGAGTAGCCCCCACTCGCTGCAACTAGAGGAAGCCCGTGTGCAGCAACGAAGACCCAACACAGCCATAAATAAATAAATAAAAAAAATTTATTTTTTAAAAAATGGTTCAAGACAAGAGTAATCAAGTAGATTAATGGAACAGAATCGAGGGCCCCAGAAATAGTCCCCCACATATACAGTCATGATTTTCAACAAATGCATCAAAACAATCCAATAAGTGAAGAAAAATCTTTTCAACAAATGGTGCTGGAATAACTGGGTATCTATATGGAAAAAAATTAACTGTGACCCTTACACCACTCACACAAACTGACTTGAGATATAATATAGATATACGCATAAAAGCTAAAATTATAAAGCTTTTAGAGGGAAATATAGACTATCATCATAATTTGGGGGTGGGAACACTCAGGTCACAGAAAGCAATAATATTTTTTAAATAGTAATAAATACGACTGTTGAAACAGAAATTCTCATCAAAAACACAGTTAAGAAAATGAACAGGCAAGTCACACACTGGGAGTAAAAATCCACAAAACATATGTAACAAAAGACCAGGACTCAGATATATAAAAAACTCCAAAAACTCAATAATAAAAAGACAAACAATCCAATTTTTTAAATGGACAAAATACTTAAACAGACACTTCACAAAAGAAGTAATTGGCCAATAAGCACATGAAAGGTGCTCAATAGCATTATACTACTACACACCAACCAGAATGACCAAAATTAAAAAGACTCAAGGTTGTTGAGCAACAGGAACTTTCATATATTATTGGTGAAAATGTCAGAGTACAACCACTTTGGAAACAGGTTTGTCAGTTTCTTATAAGGGAAACACATACCTACCCTATGATCAAGCCATCCTACTCTAGGCATCTACCCAAAAGAAACAGGAATATATATATATATATGTATATATATATATATGTATATATATATGGATGCACATGAATACACACACGTATATACCTATACCTATATGTAAATATATAAATATACACATACATATATCCACAAAAAGACTTGTAGAAGAATGTTCACAGCAGCTTTTTCGTAATAGCTAAAAAACAGAAATACTCCAGGTGTCCACCAATAAATAGGAGAATGCGGAAACTGTGGTACTAATACAGTGGAATACTGCTCAGCAGTAAAAAGGAATGAAACTACTGAAACATACAGGAACCTGGATAAATCTCAAAAACATTATGCTGAGTGAAAGAAAGACCACACCAAAAAAAAGTATATAGCTGACCCTTGAACAACACAGGTTTGAACTGCACAGGTCCACTTTTATGAGGATTTTTTTCAATAAATACGTATGTGTACTGTAAATGTATTTTCTCTTCGTAACGTTTTTTTTCTCCAGCTTACTTCATTGTAAGAATACAGTGTATATTACACATACAGAATATGTGTTAATTGACTATGTTATCAGTAAGGCTTCCTGTCGGCTATTAGTAGTTAAGTTTTGGAGAAGTCAAAAGTTATACCTGGATTTTAGACTACATAAAGGGTCAACACACCTAACCCCCATATCGTTCAAGGGTCAAATGTATATTGTATGATTCAATTTATATGAAATCATAGAACAGGCAGAACTAATCTGTGGTGAAAACAATTAAAATAGTGATTGCCTCTGGAAGGGTAGGGGGTGGGGAATAACTGGAAGGGTCATGACGGAACTTTCTAGGGTGATAATGATGTTGTATAATCCATGTCATGATAGAATTTGAGTTATACAGGTATATGTGTTTGTCAAAATTCAGAAAATATACATTTAAGATGTATGCATCTCACTGAGTACAAATTCTCATCAAAAGGAAACCTGTAAAAAAGTATTGAATTCCAGTTAATGATAAGCATTCTGAAATATGTAGAGTAAATATACTGATATGACCAATTTACTTTGAAATGTATCAAATAGTTAAGATGGATTAATGAACAGAGAGAATGGTAAAGAGATTGACATGTGATTAAGGAAGTATAGAATAATGTTAACAGTAGAACCTGGGTGATATGTATAGGCTCTAACTGTTAAATTCCTTCAGCTATGCTATGTTTGAAATTTTTCATGATAAAATTTTTCACAATAAAATGTTGAAAAACCTGGTGTGAAAAGTATATTTATTAACATGGAAAGATTACATGTGTATATATTGGGTTGGCCAAAAAATTCGTTCCAGTTTTTCCATAAGATGTTGTGGAAAAACCCAAACGAACTTTTTGGCCAACCCAATACATACCTATAAACACACACAAATATATATACATACAGTTAATTATAAATAGCAAGATATAAAATAGCATCTATAAAATGATTGCATTCTAGTTTTTTCAAAGGTAAACATATGCACAGAAAAAGGGCTGGGAAGATAACCACAATTAACATATCAGTGCATTGAATAACTACATTTTAACTCTACTTCACAGAGGGACAATGTATTACCCATTTGCAAAAAAACAAAGCACTGACAAGTTCCCCAGATTTACCTAGGCCATCTTATTTATAATTTTGAACTGAATAGCACGTATGTATTTCATAGTCTCCAGGGAGTGCTCCTTCTAGTTGGGGCAGACTAATGAGAATTTGTCAGATCAGGGTGAGTTTTGGGGTCTCTTTCCATGTGTTTCCAGGCACCCTGTATGTATCTCTACCAGAGCATCTTCATACTGTTTTGCAACTGCATATTTTTCCACTAGACCATTAATTCCTTAAAGGCAAGAGCTACATCTTGAAGTTCAAGTATCTCCAGAGATTAGTACAATATTTAGCACATATGGGACAGTCAATAAATGCTAAGTGAACAGAAGAATCAATAAATGAGCAAACAGCAATTTCAAGAGTCCCTCAATTCAAAAAAAAACCTCCTTCACCCAGATTCTACTATCTCTGAAATGTGATCACCAGAGACTGTTACCTTTGGATTCACTACTACTGTTAACAGGAAAATGTCTTAGAATGTAAAAATTCTTACAAGAAGATAAAACTTTAAGTCACTAAAACCCATTCATAGATTGCCAACTCCTTGAAGGTAAGAGAAAGGGATTAGGCCATGACTGGATCCTGAGGATAGCAAGGTCCCTAGGACAGGAGAGGTTCAAAAAATGTGCTCAGTAGAAATCATGAATCCATTGGCTGATCAGTTAAGTAAGACGTTAACATTAGGGGAGGCTGGATGAAGGGCATAGGGGAACACTCCATATTATTTCTGCAGCGTTTCTGTAAATCTAAACTTATTTCAAAATAAATAAAATGTTGACGGGGGCTGGGGGGTGGATTGCAACACGTTTAGTGGGGCAGCTAAGGAAGCAGGAAGTATGCAGGGCACAGAAAAGGAAACCCTCCTTCCGGTTCCCAACCTTGTCGAGGACCAGCCACGCTTTCAAACTTTCAGTAGTAAGAAAAATACTTGGGCCTCCCAAAAGGTACCTGCCCAAAAAAGAAAGATAAATCAATCCTTGACCAAACTGAGGTCCAATCCAGATCACAACATGTCAAGACAGAGAGGTAAAATAGGTAGGAAAATATCTCTTTAAATGTATTTATACCTACACAAAACATTAGGAGTAACTGTACCGAGTACAGGATTTAAAAAGCACTTCCAACAGCTCAATGGTAAAGAAGTGTGGAGTGAACAAAAGCAGAACCCTGGGGGCAGTCTCGGTGCTGGCCTTCTATTGGCCGCCCTTATTTATTCCTTGCCCCAACCACTGTTCATTTGTTTGTCAGCTGAGAATGACAACAGAGGTAAATTTCAAAAAGAATAAGCTCACACACGGTGCTCTTGGTCTCCAAGGGCAGAGGTCACATCTCCTAATATATTTTGTACTATCCCTGGCTCAGCGCCCCATGCAGGTAAAGCGCTTAATAAATGCTTTCAGTGGTGCCAATGGCTGAGAGAATTTGCTTCCCATCTCATTTACTCTCTCAAGGAATACTTATTAAATATTTATTTGTACAAGGGTAGCCCCATGTTAGGTGCTATTTGTATCTTCTCCCAAAGAATGCCTAAATTCTGCAGGGAGGAATTTCATCTAAATCCAAAAGGAGCAAAGTCTGTTGCTTGAAGGGTTTCCTTGGTTTATCTTGGGGCAGAAGTTTTGGAACAAGTGTTCCTTCAAAGTTACAAGTAGTTTTTAAGGAAGGCTGGCTGGGAAAGGGAAAAGTATATAAGAACTGACTGGTGAGGAAATGGGTTTTTCCAACTTTGGAGCTACCTGTTTATTCTGCTCTGTCTCTGCCAAGGCCTAAACAAGCCCGACAGGGCAGTGCCCCATGGTTTCAAGACTCAAAATAGGTTTCCAATTCCAAATGACCCAATTTTGTTTAGCCCCCAAATTCTTTCTTTCTTCCTTTTTCTTTTTTTTTTTTTTTTTTTTGGCCACACCATGCAGCTTGTGGGCTCTCAGTTTCTCAGTTCCCTGACCAGAGACTGAACCCAGGCCATGGCAGTGAAAGCCCAGAATCCTAACCACTAGGCCATCAGGGAGCTCCCGAGCCCCAAAATTCTAAGCTTTGCAAGAATAATAAAGTCAAACCTTGATCCTGAGAGTCTTTTTATGCAAGTACACAGCTGATGTTTTGGTTCAACCAATGACCGTGGATCAGTGGCGTGCTGCTGTTAACCTTGAGGGCAAGTAGAAGATGGCCCTCTCTATCTCGCCCCTCATCCTTCCACCCGTAGCTCCAGCTGGGGCCACAGTCATTCACTTTATTTTTGGTTCCTGTGCTCTGATGAGGAGGCTTCAGATGGGCCAGATCCCACCCAAGGCAAAAGGCTAACAATTCCCAAGCCAGCAACCTAAGGAGACAATGCTGGCCAGTGATTAGACCTCAGCACACTTAATGTTACCATACTGTGCAGGAAGGCAGGTCCCCAGAGTCTTTCTCCCCTAAATTACTACGCCTGCCTTGGTCTTTCCTAGATCTTAAGTTCCCAAGAGGGTGTTTTTCACTGTAAATGTTGCACCTTCTGAGACAGTCAAAGATTAAATAAACACTGAGTTACTCAAAAGCACAGAGCCACGTAAAATTATGCAATCCTGTTATATAACCCCTACTCTCTCTTCCTAGTTGCCTCTCTGTGCCTCTTCCAAACCTGTTCATAAACCTGCCTGTTAAGGCCTGCCTGACTGCTCAGCCTTCCTCTGGTACCTCCTCTTGTCTTCTCCCTGAAACGGCCCCTTCGGCTTTCATTCTATATTCTCTGTCTTCTCCTCCTGAATCTTTCAGACTCGAAATGCCTCAGGAAAGAGACTCTAATTTCAGTACTGCTTCTGCTTCCAGAAGCAACATTTGCCTTCACTGTTTAAATAATATATAACACGATCTCTCTGGTAAGCACTATACACCGTCCTTTTCCTGATCACCTCTATCCCTCTCTCAGATTAAACTGTGGCTCTCAAGGTGTTTAAATTCATGCGGGGTGGGGGAGGATGGAGAGAGCAAGGGGGCCTTTTCTCTAGATCTTTATAGCTTTGAAAATAAATAATAAAAAGATCACAGATGCCCCCTGTTCATTTAATAGTCCAAGAAAACATTTCCTACAAAATATAACATGGATCGAAGATCATCTGCCATGCCATTTAACAATGTATAATGATATGAAAATAAAAATACATTAGATAACCCCTTAATTATCAAATATTAAAGAATACAGATATTGACTAGAAGGGAGCAATAAGTGGAGAATTTGGGTTAAAAATAATACTTAACATGTTTTAGCTTCTTTTAAACAACTTCTTGCTTCTCATTTTCTGGTTTCTATCTCACTCCTTACTGCCTTCCTTTTAAAAATGAGATACAGCTATCACAGCATAAACAGAGACAGTGGTACAAGGCACTGAATTAAGCACTGCTCCTCTCGGTATAGGAAATCTCAGCTAGAGACAAGTACTTCCTTTTGGAGATTATGAAAGTCTCATTTTTGCCATGGAATGTCATATTTGATTTCTCTTTTAGAGAAATGGAGGGATATGTCCTCTGTCCCAGGTAACAAAGTTGGTTTGTAAATAAATTTAAGAAATAACTCTCACAGTTCTAAATCTCTTCCATATTGCATAACTGGCTTCATATTTTTATGTTCTGAAATTCAGCACTCTTTTAAGGTTTGTCTTTTTTTAATTTAGTGGAAATACTTCCTTGGCAAAGGTCATAGAAAACTCAGTAGAGCCCTGCAGTCACAGTAAATATTTTATTAACTATCCTGTCCAAAAAATCACCCCTCTCTACCTATTCACTGCCCAGTCAGTCCTTTTCCCCCATTTCCCATAACCCCATTCGAATTCTACACCCAAAATATAGGTTGTACCTTCCCTAGTTCAAGAACATGATTTATTAATGCAAATGTGCTGGAATCTGAGACCTGATCATTGACTTTGTGAGAAAGCCATACGGCAAAACACCTTTAAATAAAAGTCACTGACCCAATCTTGGCAGACTATCAGTCTCTTCGGCATAGCTTAATCTGCCCTACTTTATTAAGAAAGCTTCTTCAAGTTTGACTACTGATGCTCTCAATATCTAGCTGTTGGTAAATGAAATTGGTTTGCAGATGGTCCAGAGCTCAGAAGTTTATTAAACTGTTTTACGTTTTTAGAAACCCCAAATTATTCAGTGCTAGGTAACCATTAAGTACGAAAGAAGATTTTTTTGTGGCCACTCAGTTTATTGCTAATGGCCTTGAACAACACACAGTTTTGTTGTCAGTCACAGCACACTAGGACAACTAAAACAACAACTGTACTGGGTACATACTGGGCAGTGCTGGAGTTGTGTCATTTCCCTGTCTCCTGCAGTTATTACAAGGATGGAATCAGCCCATGTGTTCAATACAGTTAAAGAATTTAAATGACTGCTACACTGAAATATTTGTTTTACTCCATTACCTTCAATTCCTTGTTCTGAAATTGGACTGTGCCCATTTTGTTTCTCTATACATGTACCTTATTTGTCTTTGAGGAAATAAAAGAACCCTACTGCAATCCCACAGATAGAAAAATGCTAGATTCTACTGCCATCATTAATGTTTCCAGGCTCCATTTAGTCCAGTGCTTCTCCTCAAGTGTATCAGGACACACTATGTTCCAAAGGCCTAACTGTCTTATGGTGACAACACCTGACTTTCCCCACAACATGGACTACCTTTGGCCAGATCCTAACCTCATACCCTTTGTCCTCAGATTTCCAATCAATTCAGTTCCCATCCCCTATCCTTACTAATTAGAATTCTATTCAGGTTTGCTTTGAAGGCAAAACAATAAGAATGTCCCCTGGGTGCATGAATCCCAACTCTAGAGAACCTAAAGGTAAGTACTCCCCATACTGGTCATACGGTTATGTTTTTACAAACTATGAACAGATGAAAGACACAACTTCTGATATCAAATTAGCCTCACCAAAAGCAACTCAAGATCAACTATTCTAAGACTATTCTGTTTAGCTCAGTGCTTCTCCCGCAATATTTTTGAAGTATATATCTTCCCACATTTAATCGGAATAAGATCTCTTAGGGAAAATCTTTGCAACTCACTTATTCTAAAACACTTATAAGGAACGAGCTACAGTTATTTAATATTCGCCACAAGATGGGAATAAAGACGCAGACCTACTAGAGAATGGACTTGAGGATATGGGGAGGGGGAAGGGTAAGCTGGGACAAAGTGAGAGAGTGGCATGGACATATATACACTACCAAACGTAAAATAGATAGCTAGTGGGAAGCAGCCACATAGCACAGGGAGTTCAGCTCGGTGCTTTGTGACCACCTAGAGGGGTGGGATAGGGAGGGTGTGAGGGAGGGAGACGCAAGAGGGAAGAGATATGGGAACATATGTATATGTATAACTGATTCACTTTGTTATAAAGCAGAAACTAACACACCATTGTAAAGCAATTATACTCCAATAAAGATGTTAAAAAAAATAAAAATAAAATAAAATTGGTGACCATGTCCAAAGTGAGATTTTTTCCCCCCACTATGGTCATGATTGGCAATTAGTAATCTTTTCCAAAGCTGGGTTAGATTTAACGTGAGTGTGTCCTTCAGCGTGGAACACTGGGGCCTCAGTGGTTCATTGAGCAAGGTATTAAAGTGAACATTCGTTAAAAAGCATGGCTCTATTCTTAGATACTTCCTCAAACAGTGTATTATTAATCAGTATGTTTGAAGTTACAGGTGACAGAAACCCAACTCAAAACTGGTGAGGCAAAACAAAAAATATATTAGCTCATTTAGATGGATAGCACTAAGAAGAAAACTGGAGTCAAGACTCAACACTGTCAGGAAACTCATTTGCTCTCGCCCACCACCCACCTTCCTGAGTTTCTGCTTATCTGTGTCTCTTTGCTTCCCTCTCTCTACTACGTGTGAGTCTTCCAGGTGACCCAGGAAATAAACTCCAGGCTATCATCTGTCCTGCACTTATATCTCAAAAACATGAATGTCTTGCCCATCAGCTGTATCGTAAAAGTCCTCATTTGTCTGGTTATATCTATGCCTTCCCCTGAAGACATCACCGTAGCCTAGAAGATGGGGCAGCCTAGGAGACAGGGATCTCTAACTAGGCCTCAATCACATGCTTACTTCTGTGGCTAGGAATAGGAAGCAGGGAATAGGGAGGTTATAGATCAACATGATTATTGTCCTTATCAAAATCACATGAAATGGGAAAGAAGTCTCCAAATGAAAGGGATTGTTATTACCAAAATGAAAGAAAAACATCCAGGGCAGCCATATCGTTAGCTAGTAGAGTCTACCACTGACCTCTTTCATGCAAAGATGTGGTGGCCATCTATTCAGGTGTGATTCCCAGACTTTTTACAAATTTTGAGAAAGGGAGAGCAATCTGCCACCCACTCAGATGACATGTTGGATATATTCTTGATCAATAATTTTGAACAGCTGAACTCTGGATAATCACAAAGAGAATAACCTTGAATTCTCTGCTGCTTGGTTCTTATCAAAAGCTTAGTTTTAGGAAATAATATTCAAGGAAGATTACATGAAGGATTCGCTGTCCTCTATAACTACTGGTTACCTTTCCAACAGCCACTTTGCCCATCGTGTTTTGTGTTGGCAGAACTTCTTTTTGTTTGGGTATCTCCCCTGGCTCTATGTGTCTCAGGGTTAACACTCCCTCAGGGTCAAGGTCTGATGAGTTAAATTCTAAGCCAGTGATGATGATCCCATGCTCGTTGCTAACGCTGGTTTAAGGGCACACAGGTGACCCATCTCTAGCCAGTGAGACATGTGCGGAGTCTGCTTTGGAGGTTCTGGTTTGGAGGTTCAGCTTCCCTGCCACTATAAAGAAGAAAGAAGAATGGCTGGAACTCTTTCTACTTCTGGACAATACTGCAGCCACCCTGAAATGTGGAGAGGGGCAAGTCTAAAGGCAAACACACTGAAGATGGTGGAAAAGCGAGAGGGCTTACTGATGACACTGTAGAGCTGCCAAAGTCAGCTAGTCCTGAAATCTATCATAGAAATATCTATTATGATAAAAAAGAGTCTATCACAGAAATACAACAAAATGCCTTGCAGTTAAACTGATTTAGTGTTGGAGTGTTCTGTCTTCAGAGTAAAAGACAGAGCAAAAACTTCTCTTTACCAGGCTTCCCTGGCAGTGCAGTGGTTAAGAATCTGCCTGCCAATGCAGGGTACACGGGTTCGAGTCCTGGTCCGGGAAGATCCCACACACCACACAGCACCTAAGCCCGTGCGCCACAACTACTAAGCCTGTGCTCTAGAGCCCGCATGCCACAACTACTGAAGCCCGTACGCCTAGAGCCCGTGCTCTGCAACAAGAGAAGCCACCACAATGAGAAGCCCGCATACCGCAACAAAGAGTAGCCCCCACTCTCCGCAACTAGAGAAAGCCCATGCGCAGCAACAAAGACCCAACGCAGCCGAAAATAAATAAATAAAATAAATAAATTTATTTAAAAAAACCTTTCTCTTTACCCAGAATACCCAAATTGGACAGTTAATTATGAAAGAGTTGGCTAACAAATGGAATCATTAAAACCATATAAACATTATTTTATTTTTAAGCAAACATAAATATACATTCATTCACCAATCTTTTGATGTAAGACCAAGGCATTTTCTTTGTGTATGGGACTCTGCTGACTGGTATTACAAACCTTGTTTCATATATAAACCACCTCCATAATGCATTGTTATACTTTTCTAGTTTTGGTTTCTTTAATGTAGGTGAATAAAGATACTTGCTAAGCAATCTGAATGCAGAATCCTTAGAGTTTTTATAATTTTTTTCACAATAGTTTACAGTAGTCTCACCTACACCAAATTTAAAAGCAATCTGTTGATTCATTCTCGTTTTTCCAAAGCATTAAAATTTATTTTCTTAGAAATATCATTTTGCTCATATTTAACTACAATATTAAGTAAAATTTGCACAAACATACACATAGCTGACAGAAGATAAACATTAAATTCAACTGGAAGAAGCACACGTGCACAGGCTATTTAAGTAGCCACTAGCTGCTACTACAACTCAGCACACTGTGAACAGTAGTCACAATGCTTTGCAGAGAAAATGGAAGCTGGATTAATCAAGAAATTTGGTGAAATGAAGGTCAATTAAGAAAACTTGTAAATGTGTATCTTATCAGGCATGTAACTTGCAAATATTTTCTCCCATTCTGTAAGTTGTATTTTCACTTTCTCAATAATGTCCTTTAAGAGACAATTTTTTAAAAATTTTTTATGAAGTCTAATTTATTTTCTCCTTTTGTTGCTCATGCTTTTTGTGTCAAATCTAAAAAGCCATTGCAAAACCCAAGATCATGAAGATTTACCCCTATGGCTTTTTCTAGTAAGTTTATAGTTTTAACTCTTATCTTTAGGTCCTATCCCTTTGAGTTAATTTTTGTAGACTAAGCTCAATATTTATTCTTTGCATGTGGTTATCCAGTTGTCTCAGCATCACTTGTTGAAGAGACTTTTCTTTCCCCTTAAATGGTCTTTTGACCCTTGTTGAAAATCAGTTGGCCAGAGATGTTTGGGTTTATTTCTGGTTCTTCAACTCTATTCCATCAGTCTATACTCCTACCCTTAGGTCAGTACCACACTGTTTTGATTACTGTGGCTTTGTAGTAACTTTTGAAATCAGAATGTATAAGTCCTCAAACTTTGTTCTTCTTTTCCAAAATTGTTTTAACTAATCAGGGCCTCTTGCAATTCTACATGAAATTGAGGACTGGCTTTTCCATTTCTGGGGTGGGGGTTGGGGAAGCCACTAGAAATTGAATAGGTATTGCATTGAATCTGTAAATCACTTTGGGAAATAACCATTTTAACAATATTAAGTCTTCCAATCAATGAACACAGATGTCTATCCATTTACTTAGGTCTTGTTTAATTTCATTCAGCAGTATTTTGTAGTTTTCAGTGTATAAGTCTTTCACATCCTTAAATGTATTCCTAGATATTTTATTTCTCTGGATGCTTTCTTAATTTTCTTTTAGGATTGTTCATTACTAGTATATAGAAACACAGCTGATTTTTTGTGCTTTGATCTTGTACCCTGCAACTTTGCTGAATTTGTTTAATTAGCTCTAGTAGTTTTTGTGTGTATGCATTCTTTGGGATTTTTAACATACAGAATTATGTCATCTGCAAATAGATATAGTTTTACTTCTTCCTTTCCAATTTAGATGCCTTTCATTTCTCTTCCTAGCCTAATTGCTCTGGATAGGACTTTCAGTACAATGTTGAATAGTGATGGTGGAAGCAGACATCCTTGTTTTGTTCCTGATCTTGGAGAGAAAGCTTGCAGTCTTTTACCACTGAGTATGTATGTTAGTTATGTTATAAATGCCTTTTGTCATGTTAAGGAAGCTCCCTTCTACTCCTCGTCTTCTGAGTCTTTTTGCTATGAAGGGTGTTGAATTTTATCAAATGTTCTTTCAGCATCTATTGAGATGATCATGTGGATTTTTGACCCTTTGTTCTATTAATGTGGTATATTAAATTGATTTTCTTAGTGGTTACCATAGGGATTACAGTTAATATCCAAAGTTTATAACAAACTAGTTTGAAATGATACCAACTTAGCTTCAACAGCATGCATTAAATCTGTTCCTATCTAGCTCTGTACCCCCATTTTATGTTGTTTTTGTCACACATTACATTTTATACATCATGTGCCCATTAACATAGATTTATAATTATTGTTTTAGACATTTGTCTTTTAAATCATATAGGAAAGACAGAGGAATTACAAACCAAAATTACAATGATACTGGTTTTATATTTATCTATAGTTACCTTTACCAGTGATCTTTATTTCTTCATATGGCTTTGAGTTACTGTCTAGTGTCCTTTTGTTTCAGCCTGAAGGACTCTCTTTAGCATTTGTTGCAAGGCAGGTCTTAGCAATGAACTCTTTTAGCTTTCATTTATCTGAGAGTGTCTTAATTTCCCGTTTTTTTTTTTTTTTTTTGCGGTATGCGGGCCTCTCACTGTTGTGGCCTCTCCCGTTGCGGAGCACAGGCTCCGGATGCACAGGCTCAGCGGCCATGGCTCACGGGCCCGGCCGCTCCGTGGCATGTGGGATCTTCCCGGACCGAGGCACGAACCGCGTCCCCTGCATCGGCAGGCGGACTCCCAACCACTGTGCCACCAGGGAAGCCCATTCCCATTCATTTTTGAAGGACAGTTTTGACAACACAGAAGTCTTGGTTGACAATTCTTTTCTTTCAGCACTTTAAATATATCATCCCACTGCCTTCTGGCCTCCATGGTCTTGATGAGAAATTAGCAGTTCATCTTACTGAGAAGCCCTTGTATATGACAAGTTGATTCTCTCTTGCTACTTACAAAGTTCTCTCTTTGGCTGTCAACAGTTTTATTATAATGCATCTAGGTGTGGATGTCTTTGGGTTTATCTTACTTTGACACTCTTAGACTTCTTGGCTGTGTATATTAATGTTTTCCATAAAATTTGGAAAATTACACACTTATTTCTTCAAATAATCTTTCTGCCCCTTTCTTTCTCTCTTATCCTTCTGGGACTCCCATATTGCATATATTGCTAAGCTTGATGGATCCTATAGGTCTCTTAGGCTCTGCTCCTTTTTCTTCATTCTTTTTGCTTTCCACTCCTCAGACTGGGTAATTTCAATTTTCCTATCTTCCCATTTGTTGATTCTTTCTTCTGCCTGCTCAAATCTCCTGTTGAAGCCCCTTAGTTTTTCACTTGTTTGCTTGTTTTTAATTTCAGCTATTGTAACTTTCAGCTCCAGAATTTCTATTTGGTTCCTTTTTACAATTCCTATCTCTATATTGATACCCTCTACTTGACCATACACTATTCTCCTGATTACCTTTTGTTGTTTATTCATGGTTTCCTTTAGCTCTTTCAGCATATTTAAGGGAGTTAATGTACAGTCTTTGTCTACTAAGTCTAATGTCGGCTTCCGCACGGATGGCTCCTACCAATTTCTTCTTTATCAATGGGTCAGAGTTTCCTGTTTCTTTGTACATTTTGTAACTTTTTTTTTTGAGAACTGAACATTCTGATAAGGGTTTCATATTCAGAAAATAAAAGAACCCTTACACTTCAACAACAAAATAAACAACCCAATTTTGTAAAATGGGCAAAGAATGTTGAATAGACATTTCTTCAAAGTAGGTATTCAATTGGCTAACAAGCATGTGGAAAACATGTCCAGCATCATTGGTTATCAAGGAAATACAAATAGAAACCCCAGTGAGATACCACTCTCTACCCACTAGGATGGTTATAATAAAAATAAATAAATAAATTACAAAAAAGAAGGAAAATAAGATCTGGAGAAATAGGAATCCTCATATATTCCACCAGAAATGTTAAATGATATAGCCACTGTGAAGAAACCTTGTGGTTCCTCAAAAAGTTATACATGGAATTACCATATAACCCAGCAATTTCACTATTAGGTATATACCCAAAAGAACAGAAAACAAATAAATACTTGTTCACAAATCTTTATAGCAGCATGATTCCCAATAGCCAAAAGCTATAAACAATCTAAATGACTATCAACAGATCAAAGGATGAACAAATTGTGCTATGTACATACAATGGATGATTATTCAACCATGAGAAGGAATGAAGTACTGATAATTTGAATGCACTTCAAAAACATTTTGCTAAGTAAAATAAGCAAGACACAAAAAGTTACTTATTGTATGGTTTTTATGTGAAATAGGCAGAAGAGGCAAATCCACAACAGAAAGCAGATTTATGGTTGCCAGCGGAAGGGGAGAAGAGGGGAATGGGGAGTGATTACTTAATGGGTATGAGGTTTTCTGGAGTGATAAAAAATTTTTTGAAACTATAAAGAGATGGTAATTGCCCACATTGTGAATATTCTAAATGCCACTGAATTGTACATTTTAAAATGGTTAACTGCATGTTGTGTGAATTTCACCTCAATTTAAAAAAGAAAATAACTTCTGTGGCTTAAATTATGCCTCTAAATCAACCCTAAGTCTCAGAGCTTCAACTTCACTGCTTTATCTCCTGGAAGAATCACTTCTACTAAATTGTATTCTTAGTACTTGGCATCATGTACTTGGCTTGAACTGAGAGGTATTACAAGTATCAGCCAAATGAAAACTATTACTGTAGCTATCACACGGCTGTTGTTGAAAGCATGCTGATTTCCCTGTCACCCAGTGCCCACTTCACAAGGACCCATAGGAGTAATTCCTCTCAGGCCTCACTTCCTAAAAAGGTTCCTGGATAAACAATATCTTTTTAAACCTTAAAGATGCTGCATAACTTGAAATGATTGCACTGAGTTGTTTAGGGGAACCTGTTCCACTCACACCACCTTTTCCCAAATCTCCAGAGTGGGCAGCAAGTCTTTAGACCTTCTCAAGTACTTGAGCTGGGAGAAGAAGAGAGAAATAAGAAAAAGTAAACAAAACTAAGTCACACTGATGGCAGAAGACTTCAGTAAAGGTCTTAAAACCCCTGCAGCTGAGGTCTGCAAACACCATGAACCTAGACCCCAACTCCAGCTTCATGGAGGCTCAGCCTCCCCCAGGAGACCTGCTCTTAGATCAGTGTGATGTTTCAACTTGTGGCTCCCCTTAATTTGAGCCTGAAGCTCAGATGCAAATTTATGGTCCACATTCAATAACAGGGGCAGGCAAACCTTGTTAACACATTTCTGCAGCCTTTAACTTATTGCATTCCTTTATTTTCACCTTCACAATTTTATCTTTCTTTTTTTACCTGTATTTCTATCAACCACTCAATCTTTTTTTAGGACAAGATGGAATATAAAGAACAGGAAAATAAAAGTATGTGTCACGTTACCAATCTGTATGGAAAATAAACAACCTGCCTACAAATATAACTGCCATCCACCTCTGTGCAGTGATGAGGTGACCCACCATTCAGGTAATAATATTTAAGATAAATTCTTTACCTTTCATTACAGAATTATCAGCTCAGTTTTCAATCAATGATTTGAAATTATGGCACTTGTAAAAAACCTTAATTTAAAGTTATCTACTGTCCAGTCCCTTTCTTAGACCAGGGAAAGGACTAGTCTCTGGTGCAACTGTTTCCTCCATTTTATCATATATTTTTATCCTTGTAATAATGGTTCAAATATATATATGTGTGTGTGTGTGTGTGTGTATATATGTTTTATTGTCAGCTTCAAATCCATTTTGAAAATAAACAAAGTTAACCAAAGAATGAAAATGAAAGAATAACTCAATCGTCAGTGCTTCCTTCCTTTCTCCCCTTCCACCTTCCTTCACCATTAGAAGCCCAATGTATACAGTTTTTATCAGTGGGCACAATCCTCTCTACTAGTACCTTGAAAAATGTACAACAGGGCTTATGAACAAAACAGAATACGATAGATTAAACACTTCTAAGTAACACATGAGTCAAAGAAGAAATCTCAAGAGAAAATTTAAAATACTAAATGAAAATAAAAATAGAACTTAAAATTTGTGAGATGCAGAGAAAGCAGTGCTTAGAGAAAAATTTACAGCATTGAATGCACATATTAGAAAAGAAGAAAGATCTAAAATCAGTAATACAAGCTTCCACCTTAGGAAACTAGAAAAAGAAGAGCAACTTAAATCCAAAGCAACTTAAATCCAAAGAAGGAAAAAAATAATAAAAATTAGAGTAAAAAATCAATGAAACTGAAAACAAAAAATCAATAGACAAAAATCAATGAAACCAAAAGCTGTCTTTGAAAATATCTCTAAAATTGAGGAACTCTTAGCCAGATTAAGAAAAAAAGACAGAAGACACAAATTATTAATATTAGAAATGAAAAAGCGGTCATCACTACTGATCCCATGGACATTAGAAGAATAATAAAGGAATATTACGGAGAACTCTAGGCCCACAGATTTGATAACCTAGGTAAAAGGGACCAATATCTTGAAAGACACAATCTACCAAAACTCATACAAGGAAAAATAGATCAATGGCCTATATCCATTAAAGAAATTGAATCAATAATTAAGTACCTTCCAAAACACAAACACCAGGCCCAGATGGGCTCACTGGTAGATTCTACCAAACTTTTAAGGAGGAAATTATACCAACTCTCTATACTCTCTTCCAGAAGACAGAAGCAGAGAGAATATTTCCTAACTTGTTCTATGAGGCCAGCATTACCCTAATATTAAAACCAGACAAAGACATTGTAAGAAAGGAAAGCTATAGCCCAATATCTCTCATGAACATAGACACAAAAATCCTAAACAAAATATTAGGAAATCAAATCCAACAATGTATAAAAAAGCATGTGGTACAGAAGGCCTGGGTTTGAGCTTCAGGTTGTCACATACTATTTAGTGGCCTTGGACAAGTCACTAAAACTTACTTTATCATAATTGACACCTGCCTACCTACTGTATAGTACTGAAGAAATCAAATAAGAAAAACATGTGCAGAAGCACATCAAATTACATTGTTACTCCAAACTAGGAAGCACTAATTTAATGAATCACAGCAATGATACCCTGAGCGACAAGAGTCAACAGTGGGAGTTACTGAAATCAAAGCCACAGGTTTAATCTTGGATGGGCTTCAAATTCCCACTGGTATTCATGGCAACAGACTGTAGCTCCAAGTCTAAGTAGCCACCTCCAGGATGCACAGACAACCACCAGGACCAACACATGCTCCCAAGAAAATGACTTGAAGATTCAGATCCTGCAGACAGTGGCAGGACACCACATCTCTCAGGCACCACCTAAGTACATGACAACACTGCCATCCTATGTTTCTGTAGAGGCTGCATTTATTTTCCACTAAGTGTTCTGGCAGACTGCTTTACCGGAACCTATTACACAGCCACCAATTTATTCGAAAAGGGGAGAAAATAGACACACACACAAAAAATTCATTACCCACAGGAAATGTCACAGTTAATGGTAATTAATCAAACTTTTTTCCCTTCGTGTAGAAAACCAGCCACATAAATAACCATATCAGGGATCAATGGAGCATCTGTTTCATCCCTTAAAAAAGCTACTGGCAGAATGCTGCTCAGATTTTCTGGTATGCTTAAAGAAAACTATTTTCAGAGAAAGGAGCTATACTTTTATTTGGAAAAAGAAATCCATAATCTCTTTCCTAAACGTGTTTTCTATGCCATAATTACATTCTTTTATATATGTGTACACACACATTAACACAGGTGACTTGATCAGAAACGCACATATAAAAAATTTAGGTTAGTGCCAATAAAATAGGAAGATAAAGCTTTAGGAATTTCCTTTGACATTTTAGTAAAGCAAATTTCATTTGGAAATGTTTCTGTACATCTAAATAGCATAACTATACTTATAAAAAATGTCTAATCTCCCGAACTCATATCTATTGAACAAAATGAAGGAAAATTGCCCCTTATTTGGCCAAATAAATGGCCAAATTATTCTGCCAACTAACCTAAATGTGGGTGTTTATATTGCCTTTAGTACTGCTAGTATCACCAAAATTCAAACTCCATGTATTTTTCTGTCCTCTCCAAAACCAAACCCCATAGGGAGCTTCATCCTCATGCTCCTCAGCAAATTATTTTCACAGTGAAACGTATTTAACCAAGTGCCATTTTAACCAACACCCCTGATAGGTACCCAGGCAACAGCAGTCCTTTTCAGTGCCTCGGCAACTTTTGTCAGCTAAAAATACCTTAAACATAAAGGGATATGCTAGTGTGGCTATGGTGGGTAACCTATTTGAAAAATATATTATTTAACACTGCCGGCTATTTCATTTATCCTTCTCTGATTTAAGGTATTTCAAAGAATTAGACTTTTCTTTCTGGAAATGTCTGAACATATTTCCTTGAATTCCCTAAAAATATATTTGGCTAGATTAGGTCGTTAACTCCAAGAAAAATAAACACTATTATTAATAGCTATGGCTTGGAGAGCAGTTACAGTGTGGCCTGAACTATTTTAACAAATTCATGCATTTGCCTTTTAGCTTCTTACTTTGAAGATTGCAAGGTTTCATATTTTAATGAAGATTCTAACAGATAGAAAAATATTGGGGAGTCACAGGAATGTAAGGTACAGCACAGGGAATATAGTCAATAATATTTAATAACTCTGTATGTGACAGATGGTAACTAGACTTATCCTGGTGACCATTCCATAATATATAAAAATATCGAACCACTATGTTGTACACCTGAAACTCACACTGCATGTCAATTATAATTCAATTTAAAAAATATTAGGGAGGAAGGGAGGTAGATATGAAATCCCCCTATACAGAGTCAATCTTATTTCACTCTTAAGGATACCCAGGGAACAGAGCCAGTACCAAACACAAGGGAAGCGGACTGCTGCAGAGTCATTTGCAGAGGTGGTCCCTGAATTCATACACGTACCAAATGTTACCAAATATTATTTTAGCTCAGGGTTTCTCAACCTCTACACTACTGATATTGTTAAAAGAAAAAATATTCTGACACTTGCTAAACCAGTAAGGAAGATTTTATTCAGGATTATTGCAATGGCTGTCGACTGTTGCAATAGGGGAGAGTGATCAGGTTCAACTCTAAACACTGCAAAGACAGCTGGGAACTTATACTAACAATCAGAGTGAGGGGGTCAAGAGATGGAAAATTACTAAGACAAGACATCAAGGGTAGGGGGATTCTTACCAAACTGACCTAACAGGAGTCTTGCTGAACACAGGCCAGGGTGATCAGACATCAAGGGTGGGGGATAAGGAATTTGATCAGATAACAAGGGTGATCTGGCATGGAAAGCTAGCGGTGCTGGGGTTCACTAAACTGACTTAGCAGAATTCTTGCTAAAACTGGGCTAGGCAGGCCAAAGACAGGATGGGGGGCCAAGGCTGAGTGAGGCCTAAACAAGAAGGCCTGGAGGCGCCCAACTAAAGTTTGGGAAGGAAAGAGTCTTTGTCAACATCTTGGATCAGTTAAATCTTTGTCTTGAGAGGCCATTCTGTGCATCTGAGGATGTTTAGCAGCATCTCTGGTCTCTACCTACTGATTGCCAGTAGCACCTCCAACCCCCTCCACCCCCTCCCGCCCCCAGGTTGTGACAATCAAAAATGTCTTGAGACATTGAAACCACTGCTTTAGACCAAGGATTAGCAAACTTTTTCTGTAAAGGGCCAGACAGTAAGTATTTTCGGCTTCGAAGAATACATATACATATTCTTCTTTGTCTTTTTTCAACCATTTAAAAATATATAAACTATTCTTAGCTGGTAGATCATAAAAAAATGCAGCAGGCCAGATTTGGTCATTGGTTGCCAAGCTCCACCTCAGACTACCACTTTCCAAGTAGATATAGACAGTATACATATAATATTATATTCAACAAAATACAGATTTACTTAAACTATGATTTGGGTCTTGGTAACTTTCTATCAATATTATTTTCTCAAAGGAGGAAGAACAGAATTAGAGGCAAAATCTTGTGGCAGTCCACATTTTTTTTTTTTTTTTTTTGCGGTATGCGGGCCTCTCACTGTTGTGGCCTCTCCCGTCGTGGAGCACAGGCTCCGGACGCGCAGGCTCAGTGGTCATGGCTCACGGGCCCAGCTGCTCCACGGCATGTGGGATCCTCCCGGAGCAGGGCACGAACCCATGTCCCCTGCATCAGCAGGCCGACTCTCAACCACTGCGCCACCAGGGAAGCCCCACGTATGTTTTTACGTTAGAAAAGTAAGCAAATTCACAATAGCCTGGGGAAAACTGCTCAAAATGCTCCCGCAAATCTGCCCTTTCCGCTCTAAACACAGCCCAAACCTTGCATTTCCATCCCTTGGTCTTCAAATCCCCAACTACATAGCGTTGATTTAGGAGTTTGTTTTTGTTGGTGTTTTTTAACTGACACTACTTTGGTTTCTGTTTAACATGTTTTTTCATACGCTCTCTTCATCTAACATTCTGGAATGCATCTCTAAAATTAATCTATCCCAGGCTACAGAGTCTATGAATATGAAGTAGGTCACTGGAACACCTTATCTTGCTTAAGGGTCAGTTACATGAACCCCCATGTGCCACAATCCTCTCAGCTTTTGCCTCTAGAAACAAATATGTCCTCATATATTAACAGTATTACCCTGGAAATGATGACATGCTAAAAATGACCCTAGGACTATCTAAAGGTTATACTACAATCCAGCTACTGAATGTGAGAATTTAAGCTATGTGGTACTCTTGTTTTTAACAGTTACAACAAATACAACTGAGAAGAAAAAAAAGACCCAGAACCTTGTATATTTCAATTCACTAGATTCCATTAGGCAAGGTCTAAATTACTAGGAAAAATGGAGAAAATATCTCTGAACAAATGCAGTAAAACATGTCTAACCTCATAGGATATATCTGCCATGTGTTTATTCTTCTCTGATAAAACATCAACATTAAAATGTCTCCTTTGGGGGCTTCCCTGGTGGCGCAGTGGTTGAGAGTCCGCCTGCCGATGCAGGGGACATGGGTTCGTGCCCCGGTCCGGGAAGGTCCCACATGCCGTGGAGCGGCTGGGCCCGTGAGCCATGGCCGCTGAGCCTGCGCGTCCAGAGCCTGTGCTCCGCAACCGGAGAGGAGAGGCCACAACAGTGAGAGGCCCGCGTACCGCAAAAAAAAAAAAAAAAAAGTCTCCTTTGGGAGCTCCCTGGCGGTCCAATGGTTAGAACTTGGTGCTTTCAGTGCAGGGGGCATGGGTTCAATCCCTGGCGGAGAACTAACATCCAACAAGCTGAGTGGTGTGGCCAAAAATAATTTTTTTTAATTCTCCTTTGATGCTGACACTGTAACTAGCAAAGCAGAAGCTTACCATATTCTTTTTTTTTTTTTTGGCCACATTGCACAGTTTTCAGGATCTTAGTTCTCCGACCAGGGATCGAATCCGTGCCATCAGCAGTGAAAGCGTGGAATCCTGACCACTGGACCGCAGGGGAATTCCCAGAAGGCATATTCTTTATTTTCGAATTAATTTATTTTCAAATCATAAAAACAATATATAGCCATTGCAGTATATAGAGCCATTGCAATATATAACCAACAATATATAGAGAGAGAAAATATAAAGATAGTAAAAATCACTCAAAGCACCACCACGAGATAAACTATTTTTAAAGCTTTAATATATTTCTTCCTAGTCTTTTTTCTATACTTTCTAATAATTTCATAAATCTTACTAAGTCGGAAGCATAATATATGTGTGTTTATACACACACTTGGCAAAAGGTTTCAACAAATAAGAGATCTATATTTTTAATGTCTTTCGCTCATTCTTTTATAAATCTATCATAAAAACCCAGAAATCTAGGGACTTCCCTGGTGGTCCAGTGGTTAAGAATCCGCACTTCCATTACAGGGGGCGCGGGTTCGATCCCTGGTGGGGGAACTAAGATCCCACATGCTACGTGGCATGGCCAGAAAATAAATAAATAAAAGTAAAATAAAATAAAAACAGAAGTCTAAACAAAGTTATGTAAAAATGTACTGAGTCTTTCATTGAAGATTATTTCTAAGAGTGAAAAACGGGTACAAGCAAAGTGTTCAATAATAAGAGAAGGATTAAATACATATGGGACATCCCTATAATGGAATGAAGGACAACTATTAAAATTGGATTTTTTTTAAGAATTTAATGACTTGAAATTAAATCTTGATTCCTCCTCCTTCCATTTAATTTTACATCCTGAGCATTTTCCCCAGTCATTAAATCCTAAAAATAATCTAATTTATAAAATTTAGATTTTAGATTTCTTAATATCATTGCCAATGTTCTACCAATTTACACTCGCACCAGCAGATTCTAGGGTACATCTCAATGAGCCTTTAAGAAGGTATACTCTTAAATCAACAAGTGCAAATACCTTGAAAATGTATTTCAATAATGATTCATGAAAGTAATTATTTACATTTTTTAGATGCTTGTAATTAAATCTCCTAAAACATCCAAAAAAGTTGCTAATTTTATGTAAAGTGGCTAGAAACAAAGAGCGGTAAGACTCCTTTCAAATCCACATTTTATATATATACATTTCTTTAAGTGCTGACATACTGTTCTGCAAATTACTTACTAAAACTGCCTGTGTCCACTTAAGAGGAAATCATCCTAAGCTGTGTAGCAGCTTCTAGTTACCAGTCAAAAAGAAGCAGCCGAAGCAGACCATTAAAACAAAGTTTGGTGAGTCATATGGTAGGGAGAGAATGGCATGCTATGACATCATATAAGAAGCAGCATTTAACCCAACCTGTTGGTTGGAAGGCAAATGGATCAGACAAGCCTTTCCAGGTGAAATGAAATCTAAGCTGAGTCCTGAATATGGAGATGAAGGTGTT
Source organism: Delphinapterus leucas (assembly GCF_059928025.1). Lineage (NCBI taxonomy): Eukaryota > Metazoa > Chordata > Mammalia > Artiodactyla > Monodontidae > Delphinapterus > Delphinapterus leucas. The sequence continues at coordinate 106,692,460 of NC_143133.1, forward strand.
AGCCAGGCAAATGGGGCAGTGAGGGAAGAGTACTCCAGGAAGAGGGAAGAGCGTATGCAAAGGCCCAGAGGAAGCAGAGAGAACGTGACATATTACAGGGAGTGCAAGTCGTTTACTACGGCTAGAGCACAGAACTGGAGTGGAAGAGCACTCTTCTTAGGGGCTCCAAAATTACAGAGGCCCTCCCTCTCTGGCCAGACTAGACTCTGGACTTTTTTGTATTGTTCTTTCATTAAAATAAATAGAAACTAAGGACCAAAAGAGGCAGAGACTCTTCCCAGCTCTCTTCCTTGTGGCGAGATTCTTCAAATGGTGGAATTGTCCTGTTCCTCCAAATTGGTGGGGCTTGCTCAACAATGAAGTAGATAATAGGGGGTTTGCCCAACACTGGAGGACCAGTCAAGGAGGGTGAGTCTGGCAGATGCAGGCAAGTGTCATGATGAGATTTACTGCTAGGAAGAATAACACTCTGGCAGTAATATAAAGAAATGGATGGAAAGAGGACACCGTTATAACAGCGGGGGCAAACGATGAAGGAGGTCCGGACGAGAATACTTACGATGGAATGCAGAGAAATGGAAGTGTGCTTTGAAGAGAGACTAAGTAGGTGGACTGGAGAGGACTGAGCAGACGTCCAGGTCAAGGGGAAGGGTAATCCTAGATGTCTAGCTTGGGCTACTGAGAAAGGAAGGCAGCAGAGC